>NC_143504.1:30225000-30302500 GCF_051622355.1 Phaseolus vulgaris | reverse complement strand
ACAATTTCCATTCTCACATTTCCATTGTGTTAATTTTGGTTATCTTGCCGTTTTCTTCCAGTTTTCCAGATTTCCCCTGTAACACCTCTCTGTTCTGGGCTGTTTTGTTTAACAAAATTTTTCTACCCATAGGAAAATTCTGAATTTCTGGAAAATGCAAGTTTAAGGTGTTATAGAAAAGACAAAAAAAGAATGAGGTCAAAAGGAGCAACAGAAAAAAAATGATAAATCTCACAAAATCAGAGTGCGAATCTTGAGCGTTACAGCTGGCCTAACTGCACACCAAATTTGCAAAAATTATTAAAAAAAAATGGTGCATGCGTTTTAGGTGATTCCAAAGCCAAAATTTAGCTAAGATCCTGAATTTTCTTGTATCCAAATTTCAGAAACAAATTTTACAATTACAGCTCAGCATAAATCGGGGAACAAAACTGTTTTCTGGCCCACAACATTTTCCAGTGGTGCTGTTTTTTTTATTTGGTCATCTAATCTAGTGCTTTTCTTTAGGAATTCCTTTTGTGTGCCAACTTTTATTGAGTACCTTTAATTGTTTGCTTTAATTCCTTGAATCTCTTTCTAAGTTGTCATATTATAAATCCTTTTGGTGGTACTGTTTTTCTTTCAATTAAATTTGTTTCTTGCTTTTGTTTCTTGACCTCTCTTTTGTGGGTGCTGGAAATTAATTCTCACTTGGTGCTTATGTGCATGGAAATTGACTTGGTTTAAGGTTAAGCCTTTGTGAATAGGTGCTGGAAATTGGAGAATTAAAGCCAACTTTCTAAGGAGGAGTCAAGCTAAGGCCGAAACAAGCTTCTTGAAACAAACACTACAAACCCCTAGAAGATCAACAATCAAGACAACAAAGAAAGTTCACTAACCAAAAAGAGGAACAACAAAGGGGGTTTTCTTATCTCCTTTACAACTTGGTTTATTGTTAATTACCTCTTTTAAATTACGTTTTAGACGGTGAGTGTGTCTTCAAGGGCTCAAAGTGTCCAAGAAGCCTCACCTAGGGCCGAATAGCATAGTCATTTTTGCTTAGTAATTTGTTGCTTGTTTGAACTTGTATTTCTTTTGTTTTGGTAGAAACGTTTTGCATGTTTAGTATTGTTTAAATTTGTGCTATACCGACTAGTTTGCTGCATATCTAGCTTACATAGTTTTCTTGCTTTTTGATTTCTCAACTTCTTGTGTTCTAAGTGTTCTACTAAGAGAAAATTTTGTGTGAAGTCATTGGAGGAAAAGTTTTTGGCAAGGAAAAGGCTTGGTACTTAAGTAGTCCATTGTGACTCACCTCCCTTACCTGGAAAACTCCCTTCTCTAACTTTCCTAAACTTTCTCCAAGTAAAACACCTATATACACAAAGTTTTAGCCATGTCTTCTTCTTCTCACTCTCCAAAGTCTATAGAAAGTGAAGTAAAATCTTTGAAAACTCTTTTAAAAGAAGTATCCCAAGCGGTACAATTGATCTCTTTTAGACAATTGGAGAATGAGAACAAAATCAATGAGTTGGCTAAAGCTCAAGAAGAGAAGTCACAAAAATCACAAAAATCAAAAAAAACTCATGCATCCCATTCACAAAGTATTGCAACTCTAGGGGAGGGAAGCCTTAGAATTAATGATTACTACCAACCACCCCCTAGAAGAACTAGACAAAGGGAGCAAGAGAGCCCAAAGGAAGTAAGGGTAGACCTACCCCATTTCTATGGTAAGGAAGACGTAGAGGCCTACCTAGATTGGGAGATGAAAGTAGAGCAACTCTTTGCTTGCCATAGGGTGAGTGAAGAAAGGAAGGTACCCTTAGCAACCCTTAGTTTCCAAAGCAATGCCATGTATTGGTGGACCTCTTTAGAGAGAGACCGACGTCTTCATAGGGAGCCTTCCATAGAATATTGGAATGACCTTAGGGGAGCCCTAAGACGTCGCCACATACCTTCCTACTACCATAGGGAGTTGATGGACAAGCTCCAAAGACTCCAACAAAAGAACTTAAGTGTGGAAGAGTATAGGCAGAAAATGGAGCTCTACATGATGAGAGCATCCATTAGAGAGGAAGAAACCACCACCATATCTAGGTTTCTAAGTGGGCTCAACCTTGAGATAAGGGATAGAGTAGAACTATTACCCTATCAAGACTTGAATGATTTGGTTCAACTTTGCATTAAAGTCGAACAACAAAATTTGCGCAAAACTTCAAGTCAAAGGGTAGGTTCTTACTCCAACTCTTATCCCAAGAAAGACTTTAAAAGGGAGGGTAGTACACCTAGAGACGAATCCAAAGAGACTACCAAACCCTTAGTGAAAGATGCCTCCACCCCATACATCCGTGCTAGGGACACCAAATGTTTTAAATGTTTTGGAAGAGGGCATGTGCAAGCACAATGTCCAAACCAAAGAATTTTGTTTTTAAAAGGAAAAGATGAATACACAAGTGGTGAAGATGAACCTAGTACCCAAGAAAAAGGGGAAGGAGAAAGGATTGATCCTTTGGAGGGGGACTTATTGATGATTCAAAGAATCCTCCACAATCAACCTAGTGCACCCATTGAGACACAACGAGAGAACATTTTTCATACTAGATGCAATGTTTTAGAAAATATATGCTCTCTTATTGTGGATGGTGGGTCATGTTGCAATTGTTGTAGCACTAGATTGATTGAAAAATTAAAACTACAAGTAGTTCCTCATCCAAAACCTTACAATTTACAATGGATCAATGAGGATGGAGAACTACGTGTAGACAAACAAGTGGAGATCGAGTTTTCTATAGGCAACTACAAAGACAATGTTTTATGTGATGTAGTACCTATGGAAGCTTGCCACATCTTATTAGGTAGACCATGGCAATTTGATAAGAAAACCTCACATAATGGTCTAACTAACGAGATTTCTTTTATCCACAAGCATAAAAGGTTTGTACTTAGCCCTTTACCACATTCCCAAGTGGTAAAAGACCAAATACAAATGAAACACAAAAGGGATGAAGAAAAAAAAATAGAAAAAGAAAAAAATTTTGGGAAACAAAAGGCGTGGGAGAATAGTGTTCCTTCCCACAAGGACATTCAACAAGTCAAGCATATTGAAAATACCTTTACAAACATGCTTCTTGTTGAACAACCTAGCCTTTCCTTTTGTAAAGGAACACTTGCAAGCATGAACACAAAAGAAAAGTCCTTACAAGAAGCTTGCATAGATCAAGAAGGAGAACTCATGGGACAAAAGAAAGTTGAACAAACGCTAGAGCTTTTAAGAGGAAAACTTTTGTCACCCATGAGAAAAGAGGTTCAAAGACATTACTTTAAGTACAACTCATGTTTTCAAACTACACCTAAAGTAAAGTCTCATGAACTCTATACTCCTTCACCTTTTGCAAATGATCCTTGGGAAGATACAAATTTCATTTTAAAACTCCCTAGGACAACAAAAGGTTTTAATTCAATCTTCATGGTTATGGATAAACTCTTCTCTAAAGAAGTGATACATCTTCATGGTTTATTTTCAAGCATAGTATTGAATAGAGCTCCAACTTTCGCAAACCATGATTTGAGGATTTCCTTTGGACAACTTGCAACTAAGTTGCACACTTTAAATGCTTATCATCCTCAAACGCATGGTCAAAATATTTTTGAAAATATAGCTCTTTCTATTATGCCTAGAATAGTCATGAAGTGCACACACCATTTTAGAGATGAGCAAACATACCATCAACTAGTTCACAAAACTACTTCTACTTTTAAAGTTATGTGTGTGCTCAATCATCTTTCTTCTTTTAAGTTGTTACCATCTCCTATAGGAATTATGCCTCAAGAGAAGGTAACCACAAATGACCATTTTAAAATACAAAAGATGATTAGAGGCCACACACAACCCTTAAAAGAGAAATCTTGTCCAAGGTTGCCAACACCAAAAGACAAACAACAATGGCAACCTAGTAAAATTAATTTGCAAACTAACACCTATGCTTTATTTGATTATTTCTATAGGTGGACGTTTGATCCAGGAGGACAAGCTTTGAAGATACAAGATGCTGCTATCCGAGATCAAGCCTGAAGATCTGAGGATAGATCTTCTCAAAAGAAGTAGGAGATGATGGACACCATCCAGCCACAACCATTCCCCTAAGCAAAAGCATTGGATTTGAGGACAAATCCTTTTTCAAGAGGGAGGGGATGATGGAAGAGGGCCCAAGCTCACCACACTATGAAAGCCAAAAGACTAAGACTAGCTTTACAAAGGAGCGTCTAGTCTCTCAAAGGAGCGTCTAGTCTTCCAAATGGAGCGTCTAGCTCACAAGGGAGCGTCTAGGCCAAGGCTACATGAGGAGCATCTATGAAGAGTCCTAGACCGTCTAGCTTCACACACACAAGGGCCAAAGCTACGGTTCGGGAGAGAAGAGGCTTTGTTGCATAAAAGGCCCATTAGGGGTACTTAGTAAAATAGGTAGTGTAGAAAGAACTTTGTGAAGGAAACCTTCTAGAACCTAGGTTTGTGTGGCCAGTCATTGCATGGCACATGGCTTAGAATTTAGATTTAATTTTGGTTTTCTTTTCCTTAGAAATGTAGCTTAACATTTAAGCCCAAATAGCCTATAAATAGGAAGGCTATCTCTTTGTATTGGACAAGTTTATTTGAGTATTGTTATGCTGCCCATTTTGTGCACTAGCTATACTTCTCCTAGAAATCTAGGCTATAAACTTCACTCCCTTCACCTTTCTTCATAGAGCTGGCCGAACCTCTCTAATTCATACTCATCATGCACCTTCAAAGCCATCACAACTCCTAGGAGGGCTTTGTTTCACTCACCCATTGCTTCCGCATCCATTTTACTACTTTGATTCAAGAAGAACACATGAAATGCCATCAGTTACACTCAAACCTCACAAGTGCCTCCAAAGTGATGTGGGAAAAGTTTGGGAGCAAAAGGAATTGATCTTGGTATGGTTGGTGCTAAAACAAGTTTGGTGATTTTCGTGTCTTGGCTAGATTTTGTGACTTGGTGGTTTATGGGCTGAAAAACGAATATCATGCTTTTTGAAATTGGGTGTACTCAATCCTTTCAAATGCTTCCAAAGTGTTGTGGGAAAACTTTGGGGGCAAAAGGAATTGATCTTGGTGTGGTTGGTGCATAGCTAAGTATGGTGATTTTGGTGTTTTGGCTTGATTTTGTGACTTGGTGGTGTGTGGGGTGAAAAACGAAAATCGTGGTTTTGGAAATATGGCAGGACTCAAACCTCACAAATGCCTCCAAATTGATGTGGCAAAAGTTTGGGAGCAAAAGGAATTGATCTTGGCATGGTTGGTGCATAACCAAGTTTGCTGATTTTGGTGTTTTGGCTTGATTTTATGACTTGGTGGTGTGCAGGGTGAAAAACGAAAATCAAGGTTTTGGAAATGTGGTTGGACACAAACCTAACAAATGCCTCCAAAGTGATGTTGGAAAAGTTTGGGGGCAAAATGGTTGCTGCTAAGCCAAGTTTGGTGATTTTGGTGTTTTGGCTTGATTTTGTGATTTGGTGGTGTGTGGGGTGAAAAACGAAAATCATTGTTTTGGAAAAATGGCTGGACTCAAACCTCACAAATGTCTCCAAAGTGATGTGGGAAAAGTTTGGGAGCAAAAGGATTTGATCTTGGTGTGGTTGGTGCAAAGCCAAGTTTGGTGATTTTGGCTTGATTTTGTGACTTGGTGGTGTGTGGGGTGAAAAACGAAAATCAAGGTTTTGGAAAAGTGGCTGGACTCAAACCTCACAAATGCCACCAAAGTGATGTGAGAAAAGTTTGGGAGCAAAAGGAATTGATCTTGGCATGGTTGGTGCATAGCCAAGTTTGGTTATTTTGGTGTTTTGGCTTGATTTTTTGACTTGGTGGTGTGTGGGGTGAAAAACGAAAATTATGGTTTTGGAAATGTGGCTGGACTCAATCCTCACAAAAGCCTCCAAAGTGATGTGGGAAAATGTAGGGAGCAAAAGGAATTTATCTTGGTATGGTTCGGGCATAACCAAGTTTGGTGATTTTGGTGTTTTGGCTAGATTTTTTGACTTGGTGGTGTGAAGGGTGAAAAACGAAAATCATGGTTGGGCAAAACTGGGTGGACTCAATCCTCTCAAATGCCTTTGATACGATCGGTTATCGGTAGTCGATGACGTCAGCAGCTGATAACCACGTGGACCACTCGCAGGGTGACACGTGGACCAGGTGACAGAGAGATCAGGGAGGCGATCGCCCAGAACGGTGATCGGTGGTCAGTAACCAAGTGGCCACCGACAGATCAGGCAGCAGAGAAGTCAGGGGGCAGATCACCCAGAACGGTGATCGGTGGTCATACCGAGTGGCCGCCGACAGATCAGTTCCCCGATGAACACCTGGGGGCAGAACGCGAGAAGCAATAGAGCACCGATCAGTCATCGGGGTCTCGTGTTAAACGCAGTTAAACTGGGACTGAGGTTCCCAGCGAGAGCGTTACGCATGGACCTCGTATGATCATATCTCAGAGAAAGAGGAGTTACACGCCGGTAGAGTCGTGCGCGAGAGTGGACTGAGGGAGCTAGTAAACCGGTCAGCGATTGGTGACTCCCTCAACCCATTACGTGCATGACCCCGCGGAGGGGAAATCGTTCACGCAGAGAGCAATGCTTGGTGAGTGTGCCTAGTCCAGCCACACCTGGCGTTCTCCTGGGAGTGTGCGGTTCACCCAGATGAAAGAAACGTGTTAAGTTACTCCGCAAGGGAATAACTTAGGCGCACAAAGAGACGCGCTAAAGCCCTCCAGGTGGGGGTACGTGTACGGTTAGATGTGAGTTGCATGCCTCCACGTGTCACCATCTGAGCGAGGCGCGACCCAGAGAAAGGTGCACTTCGTGTCGCTAAAGGTACAGACAAGCGCAGACACGCACAGAAGCTCATGTTTCACTGATTCTGGAGGTACGTCTTTGCAGAAAAAACATGACAGAATTCTGCCACGCGCCAGAAAAGCATAACAGAATTCTGTTAGACACGGATGCAGAGAGAAGTATAAAAGAGAATCAGAGTGAGACTGAGAGGGAGGATTCTCTTGATCACACACTGTTTTTACGCACATTATTTTCTAGTGATTCTGTGATCTAACTTGAGCGTCGGAGTGCAAACGGCCGCTAGAGGCGCTGTCCGTGTGTTTGCAGGTTGCGTTCGGAGTTCCCAAGGAGGAGGTTCTAAGAGTGTTATTGCAGATAGCACAGTTGCCAGAGGCGGGTCAAGCAAGCGACAAGGCAGGATCAGCCTTCAAAGTGATGTGGGAAAACTTTGGGAGCAAAATGTTTGGTGTTTAGCCAAGTTTGGTGATTTTGGTATTTTGGCTTGATTTTGTGACTTGGTGGAGTGTCGGGTGAAAAACGAAAATCATGGTTTTGGAAATGTGGCTGGACTCAAACCTCACAAATGCCACTAAAGTGATGTGGGAAAAGCTTTGGGGCTAGATGAATTGATCTTGGCATAGTTAGTGCATAGACAAGTTTGGTGATTTTGGTGTTATGGCTTGATTTTGTGAGTTGGTGGTGTGTGGGGTGAAAAACAAAAATCATGGTTTTGGAAGGTCTGTAACTGCCAGGAGAGAGAAAGTAACCAGGTATATAAGAGTTCTCAACGAACTTTCTTAGGTACGCGCGTTCAGATTACACTCTTTACGCTTGCGAGTTATAGAGCTTACTGTGAGAGAGAATTTGCACGGTTCCTGTTCTTAGTTTTCTCTTAGTATTTGGTGATTCGGTCACTGACTTGGGCGTTGGAGTGCGATCGGCCGCAGCGGCGCCGCTCTGTTCCTTTGCAGGTTCTTGAGGTGGATCTCGAAGAAGGACGGAGGTTTGAAGCGGTGCGCACGTCGATCCTTTGACGAGGCAGTTTCCAGCGTTCCGGTCAACAGGCAGGATCATCAGGCGCCCACCGTGGGAAAAGTTGTTGGACTCAAATCTCACAAATGCCTCCAAAGTGATGTGGGAAAAGTTTGGGTCAAAAGGAATTGATCTTGGTGGGTTTGGTGCATAGCCAAGTTTGGTGATTTTGGTGTTTTGGCTTGTTTTTATGACTTGGTGGTGTGCGGGGTGAAAAACGAAAATCAAGGTTTCGGAAATGTGGTTGGACTCAAATGTAACCAATGCCTCCAAAGTGATGTGGGAAAAGTTTGGGGGCAAAAGTAATTGATATTGACATGGTTGGTGCGTAACTAAGTTTGGTGATTTAGGTGTTTTGGCTTGATCTTGTGACTTGGTGGTGTGAGGGGTGAAAAACAAAAATCAAGGTTTTGGAAATGTGGTTGGACTCAAACCTAAAAAATGTTTCCAAAGTGATGTGGGAAAAGTTTGGGGGCAAAAGGAATTGATATCGACATGGTTGGTGCATAGCCAAGTTTGGTGATTTTGGTGTTTTGGCTTGATTTTGTGACTTGGTGGTGTGTGGGGTGAAAAAAAAAATCATGGTTTTGGAAATGTGGTCGGACTCAAACCTCACAAATGCTTCTAAAGTGATGTGGGAAAAGTTTGGAGGTAAAAGGAATTGATCTTGGCATAGTTGGTGCATAGCCAAGTTTGATGATTTGGATGGATATTGTGACTTGGTTGTGGGTGTGGTCAAAAATGAAAATCATGGTTTTGGAAATGTGGCTGGTCTCAAACCTCCCAAATTCCCTCAAATTGATGTGGGAAAAGTTTGGGAACAAAAGGAATTGTTCTTGATCTGGTTGTTGTATAACCAAATTTTGTGATTTTGGTGTTTTGGCTTGATCTTGTGACTTGGTGGTGTGAGGGGTGAAAAACGAAAGTCAGGGTTTTGGAAATGTGGCTATACTCAATCCTCACAAATGCCTCCAAAGTGATGTGGGAAAAGGTTGGGAGCAAAAGGAATTGATCTTGATATGGTTGTTGTATAACCAAATTTTGATGATTTTGGTGTTTTGGCTTGATTTTATGACTTGGTGGTGTGTGGGGTGAATAACAAAAATCATGGTTTTTGAAATCTGGCTGCACTCAAACCTCACAAATGCCTCCAAAGTGATGTGGGAAAAGATTGGGAGCAAAAGGAATTGATGTTGGTATGGTTGGTGTTAAGCCAAGTTTGGTAATTTTGGTGTTTTGGTTTGATTTTGTGATTTGGTGTTGTCTGGGGAGAAAAACGAAAAATCATGCTTTTTTAAAACTGGATGGACTCAATCCTGTCAAATGCCTCCAAAGTGATATGGGAAAAGTTTGGGAGCAACAGGAATTAATCTTGGTGTGGTTGGTGCTAAGCCAAGTTTGGTGATATTGTTCTTTTGACTTGATTTTGTGACTTGGTGGTGTGTGGGGTGAAAAATGAAAATCATGGTTTTGGAAAAGTGGCTGGACTCAAACCTCACAAATGCCTCCAATATAATGTGGGATAAGTTTGGGAGCAAAAGGAATTGATCTTGGCATGGTTGGTGCATAGCCAAGTTTGGTGATTTTGGTGTTTTGGCTTGATTTTGTGACTTGGTGGTGTGTGGGGTGAAAAAAGAAAATTATGGTTTTCTATATGTGGCTGGACACAATCTTCACAAATGCCTCCAAAGTGATGTGGGAAAAGGCTGGCAGCAAAAGGAATTCATCTTGATATGGTTGGTGTATAGCCAGGTTTGGTGATTTTGGTGTTTTGGCTTGATTTTGTGACTTGGTGGTGTGTGGGGTGAAAAACGAAAATCCTGGTTTTGGAATTGTGGTTGGACTCAAACCTCACAAATACCTCCAACGTGATGTGGGAAAAGTTTGGGGGAAAAAGGAATTGATCTTGACATGGTTGGTGCATAGCCAAGTTTGGTGATATTGGTGTTTTGGCTTGATTTGTGATTTGGTGGTGTGTGGGGTGAAAAACGAAAATCATGGTTTTTGAAATGTGGCTGGGCTCAAACCTCACAAATCCTTCTGAAGTGATATGGGAAAAGTTTGGGGGCAAAAGGAATTAATCTCGGCATGGTTGGCGCATAGTCGAGTTTGATGATTTGGCTTGATTTCGTGACTTGGTGGTGGGTGGAGTCAAAAACGAAAATCATGGTCTGGGAAATGTGGCTGGACTCAAACCTCACAAATGCCCCCAATGTGATGTGGGAAAAGTTTGGGAGCAAAAGGAATTGATCTTGGTGACCTTGGTGCATAGGCAAATTTGGTGATTTTGGTGTTTTGGCTTGATTTTTTGACTTGTTGGTGTGAGGGGTAAAAAAAGAAAATCAAGGTTTTGGAAATGTGGTTGGACTCAAACCTAAGAAATGCCTCCAAAGTGATGTGGGAAAAGTTTGGGGGCAAAAGGAATTGATCTTTGTATGTGATTCCAATGGCAAAATAGAGATGATTCTTTGACATTTTATGGAATCAACTTGAGTTGGAGAATGAATAGGCACTTTTAATAGAAATGGATCAATGTTCTATGTTTCAAGAACTCACCAAAACTTGCACCAAACACCAAACTCACATGGAAGACCCATTTCTTACCAATTGAACCGATTAAATTGAACAAGAAAGTAAATGAACCGATTGAAACTCTAAAGAAAGCAATTGAACCAAACAAAACATGAAAAGGAGCTACTGAACTGAATTAAAACAGTAAGAAATTGAAAAGAACCGAACAAAAGTGCAAGAAAAGGAAGATGAACCGAATAAAAGAAACTACACTTGTTTTAGAGTTCATATGGACATGGAAATGGAAGAACTAAATGGAGAAGAGAGGAAACTTATGTGGATGAAGAACTTGGTTGATGAACACGCCACTTGAAGTGTGATTGCTCCAAGATAAGTGTGAATTGCCGCCACTTGAGGGAACCAAGGCTCTCAAGATGAGACTAGCAAGAGGAGAAATCAAATCTCACTCACTCAATCACCAAATTGGGAGAGTTTCTTTACTACAAATTCCAAATCTGCATTATGAAGGACCTAAGCCCTCCTTTTATAGGAGCAAGGGCTGGTCATGAAGCTTACAAAACAAGCTAACCAAAAGTCCCTTGCATGCTACTCACTTCTAGCACCTAAAGTGAAGCATGAAGAGTCACCTTCTAGAAAATTCTAAACTAATGCCTAAAGATGCTTTTACAAAAGAGGTATCTAAGGTTTCCCTCTAAGCACCTTTCCTAAAAACTATGTATTTAAACATTCTATATTATTTACAAATTTATAAAAGAAACTATAAAGAGAGATATTTAAATGAAGCCTATTCTTGAAAGCTTGTAGACTTCTTTGGCTTTATGGCTTGATCCTCTCTTTATTTTATGTCTTCTTTTTAATTTTGAAAAGACTAGAAGGAAGAACTTCAAATGTGTAGGTGAATGACCTCTCCCTTCATTAATAAAAGCCTCCTTTATTTGATTCTCATCATACTCCTCGAGTTGGAGAGAATTCGTCCACGAATTCTGAATCCCTGCATATAACAAAGTCAGTTTAGTTTTACAATTAAAGGTGGAAGAAAAAGGCAAACATGACTTAGCTTTTGTAAATAATGGGATTTCATAAAAGGAGGTTCTATAAATCGACCAAGTTGGAAAAATTTGTTTGGGAATGATGATATCTTTTGGAAAAAGGCCTCTTAAATGGTGAAAACCATGAGGAGGTATGAAATCATCCCTAACACTTTTTAACCAAGATGGTGTTGAAATAGAAACCTTGGGTAATGAAAAAGATAAGGAAGGAAAACACCTTGGAGGTGAAAGGATAAGACTCATGTCAACTTGGCTTTCTTTGTCTTTTTCAATTTTACGTGAGGGAGGTGGGTGAGGTAGGTCTTGTTTTACCTTGTTTGTCATTAAGGTTTTTTGTGGACAATGAAGAGCTATGTGCCCAAAACCTAAACATTTAAAACATTTTATATTGGAAGTTTTGGTAGGTGACTTAGGAGTAGAAGAATTTGTAGTAGAAACTTGTTTTGTAGACGTGGTTTTCAAAAGATATAATTCCATCTTGATGGCTATGCGAAGCACTTGCTTCAAAGAAGAGTACTCATTTAATTCTATAAATTCTCTAATATCTCTTCTTAAACCACGGACAAACCATTTTATCTTTGACTTTTCATTAGCATGCATATTCATTTTAGTCAAAGTGGTTTCAAAATCTTTAAAGTATTCATCTACCATCATATGTCCTTGAGGAAGCCTTTGGAACTTCAACAAGTGTTCCTTCCTAGAATGAGGAACAAACCTCGCGCGCATATACTCTTTCAAAGTATTCCAAGAAACCACGGGAGGTTTCTTGCGATACATAATGTCCATTACAATTGTACGCCACCATTCTTTGGCATAATCACTAAATTCTAAGGTGGCTAGCTTATACTTGTGCTCATCAAGGATCTTATGGGTCTCAAATATTTGTTCACACTTAGCCTCCCAATCTAAATATACATTAGGATCACTAAAGCCATTGAAACAAGGAAGTTGGACCGAAGGTAGCCTAGCCTTTGGATTTCGGTAGTAGCCATCTTCACGTTTATCTTCATGAGCATGAGATGGTCTAAATCCATGAAAGTTGGGTTGAGGTATCCTTCTTCTATGATCTTCTTCACATCTATGATCATTGGAAGAGCCTCTTGATGAAGGTCTATGATGATGATGCTCTCCATGAATAGAATGAGAGGACCTAGCTTGCTTCATTTCAAGTCTTTGTAATCTTTCCTCCAACTTTCTTATAGCTTCATCATTGAGATTAATGGTTCGTTTTGCCTTTTTTAATTCATCAAGAGCAGAACCTTTGCTAGAAGAATGCTGTTTGGAAGAACCACTGCTGTAATATGAAGCCATGTATAAAAGAAAACAGCAAACAACAAAACAGCAAACAAAGTTAAGAAAACAAAGTTAGCAAAAAGTAATTTGGTAGCAAACTGCCGAAGTGAATTTGGCTTGACAAGAAGTCACTCTTCAAAGATATAATGTCCCTGCACCAATCTCATCTTGAGGTCTAGGAATCCTCAAATGAAAGATGTCAAAGCAAGGCACACCAATCTCAAAGCCAACCACAACAAAACCAATGAAGCAATGAAGACAAACAAGAAAAGGTATAAGTAATAAAAGGCTATAACAAAAGGAATACTAGATGTATGACAAACTCAAAGATTAATGAATAAAAGACAAGCAAGAACATAAGGAACTCAATGAAAAAGTAGGCACACAAAAGAATACCTAAAGAAAAGCACCAGAGTAGATGAAGAAAACAAAAACAAGCTGTACCGCCCAGGTAGTCGGAAGTGATGACGTGGCAGCAAGCTATTATATAGGCGTGTTGAACGGGGCACCTGGCTGGCAGAAGGGAAGGAAGTCGGGGGCCTCGTGTAGTCGCCAGTCATTAAGTTGGCGTGCTCCGATCTCTAGCATACCTAACCCGGCGGTCACCAGGTTTGTGATGAAGTCGCCGGATGCGAACCCAGACGACCAAGTGATCAGAGATCGCCGAAAGGAGGACATCGCCGAGGGATCAGGGAAGCTTGTTCCAGGCTTTCGAAGCAGAGGATGAAGTCGTCAGATGGTCATTCCCTAGCTAGCCAGAGGTCGAGGTCGGGGAACAGCTTACCCGGGAATGTACGATGAAGCAAGTGAAGTAGATCATGATGGCGGCCGGCGAGACCACAGGGAAGGTGTGTATGATGACACCCGTACTCGCCACGCAGAAGAGATCACGCTCCAAGGCAGTTATGCGCTGAGTTGTTTCCTGCATAAGTGACTTAGCCGAAAGACTGAAGAGTAAGAGGTGACGCCCAAGTAAAGGATGCTCCAGATGGTGACACGTGTACAGCTGGATACGAGCCACGTGTCCAGAAGTGTAACTGTCAGGAGAGAGAAAATGCCCAGGAATATAAGGAATCCTAACGAACTTCTGAGGTACGCGCGTTTTAGAATACTTCTTTTACGCTTGCGAGAACTAGAGTACACTGAGAGAGAATTTTGCACGGTTCCTGAAGTTCTTAGTTTTCTCTTAGTATTTTGGTGGTTCAGTCGCTGACTTGGGCGTCGGAGTGTGATCGACCGCAGCGGCGCCGTTCTGTCTTTTGCAGGTTCTTGAGGTGAATCAAGGCGAAGGACGGAAGCTAACACGGTGCAAAGTCGATCCATAATTGACGAGGCAAGGCTCTTGCGTCCTGATCAACAGGCAGGATCATCAGGTGCCCACCGTGGGGCCGTGTAAAACCTGTCCCCATCCACAGCGTGAGTTATTGGAGTTTTTGCAGTTTCTGTGTGGTTGTGTGCTAGTGCAACCATTTTCCGCCGTTCATTCAAGCTTTGTTCGGTAAATTCGTGTTTTCCACCGTTCGTTCGAAGCTTTGTTCGGAGAATTGAGGTTTTTCCCCGTTTGTTTGAGTTCTTGTTCGGTGAAGTGAAGTTTTTCGCCGTTTACGTGAGTTTCAATCGGTGAGATCGAAGCTTCGCCGTTCGTTCGGATTTTCGACCGGTGAATCAGAAGTTTTGATGGAGGAGTGGTAGGTTCGTGCTGAGATTGCGAGTTTCTGCGAAGGTTTTTGCTGATTGAGATTGCGTTCTTGGAAGTTCTTTGGAGTTTACAAAGTTATAACCGGTTGATTGCTGGATCGATCGTTGCTGAAGGAGGTTTTGTTCGTCGCTCGTTGTGGTCTGCTAAGTTTTCATGAGAAAGATGAGAAGCAACCGTTCAAGTCCAGTTGTGCCAGTTGCTGCTGAAGGCGCCATGACTATGGCGCAGATGATGGAGATCATGCGTGCGCTGCAGGCGAATGTGGAGGCCTCGCGCATAGAGCAGGCAAAGATGCATGAGGACCTAGTCGCCTCTCAGGCCAGGAATGAAGAGCTCAGCAAAGTCACCGAGGAGTTGCGCCAAGCTCTTCAGGAGCAGAGAGGGCGCCCAGTCGCTGAAGAGGTCGCACCGTCGTCGCCACCTCGCGTTTTCCCCATGCCATTTGCACAGGCGATCACAGACACGCCTATCCCTGCGAGTGTGGTACCCGTGAAGGCTACTTTCACAGGCGTGGAGGATCCTGAGGCACATCTCACCACGTTCCACACGCAGATGATGCTGTCAGGAGGCTCGGATGCTGTGTATTGCAAAATGTTTGTTAGCACGCTCCAGGGAACAGCGCTGGAATGGTTTGTGAGCCTGCCTACAGGTCACATAACCCATTTCCAGCAGTTTTCAAAGCTTTTCGTCGAGCAGTACATAGTGAACAAGGCGCCACCTAGGGTGTCTTATGACCTGTTCGACATAAGGCAGTACCAGGGAGAGTCCCTCAGGGACTCCTTGAATCGCTTTGGGGCGCAGATGGTCCGCTCGCCGGCCAAGGACGAAGAGATGCTGGTGTACGCCTTCAAAAAGGGCGTGCTGCCGGGACCTTTCTGCGAGGCACTGATCAGGGCTCACCCCACCACGTTTGCTGAGGTTAGGCGACTTGCGGTGGCCCACATCGCCGATGAGAGTGAAGTCGCCGAGAAGAGAGGGAGCGTGGCCCCCGCTAGGCCACGTGCCCAGACCAGGATCCAGCCACAGAGGGTGCTGGAGACAGCGGCGGCCAAGAGGGATCAAAGGACCCGCCATCCTTATGAGCCAAGGAAAAATAAGGGCAGGGGCCCAGGGTGCCCCAGGGAGTACAATCGCCCACCAAAGCATAAGTTTGTCATGGGGTTGGCGGACCTGATCGCCATCCCCAATATAGCAGCCAGGCTCAAAGCATCCGAGAAAGTGGGCGACAAGGTGTTGGGACCAAAGCCAGACGCCTGGTGCGAATTCCACCAGGGTTTTGGTCACACCGTCGACTCATGTTTGGCATTGGGATACCAGCTCGACGACCTGGTCAAGAGCGGTTTCCTGAATGATTACCTGCTGGACAGGAGGACGGGGGCGCGTCGAGCTCCCAGCCGGCAGGTGGTGAGGCTCAGCAGCACGAGATGCCCACTCACGGAGAGATCCACACCATCGCAGGAGGTTTCTCGGGTGGTGGATGCACCGCGTCACAGAGGAAGAAGTATGCGAGGTCTGTGATGACGGTGGACATGTTCGAGGACCACTCGCCAGATGTGGACATCACGTTCACAAGGGAAGATCGCAGGGACGTTGTGCCTCATGACAACGATCCTACAGTCATCTCGCTTGTCACAGCGGGGAGGAAGGTCCACAGGGTTCTGGTGGACCAAGGAAGCTCGGCAGATGTGATGTTCTGGCCGACTTTCACACAGCTGCAATTGCCCCTTGACCAGCTGAGGCCCTATGGAGGGTGCTTGTATGGGTTCGTTGGCGATCAGGTGGAGGTCAGGGGGTACATAGAATTAAGAACTACATTCACGGATGAGGCGGGCTCGAGGACGGAAAAAATCAAGTACCTCGTCGTGAATGCTCCCTCGGCATATAACATTCTGTTGGGAACACCAACACTCAACAGAATAGGAGTTGTGCCTTCAACCAGGCACATGAAGGTGAAGTTGTCGTCAATGGAGGGGGTGGTGATCACCATCAAATCTGACCAGAAGGAAGCGAAGAAATGCTATGAGAATAGCCTCAAGAATAAGAGGTCAGTAAGTTACATCACAACGACGCCGCCTCCCGGTGTGAAGCCCCAGCCAACAGAATGGCGAGTTATTGATGCGGCGATGGAGGTGGCCGCCGGAGGCGATGTCACCATGCTGGATGCTGAGGCTAAGGGAGAGAACGCCGATCGGGAAGAAGAGGCGAGGAACCGCCCAGAGGAAGCGAGGGAACTGGGAATCGCCAGGGCGGTGATCGCCAGGGAAGCTAGACCCAAACCCGTCGAGGAGTGGCTCGAAAGGGAGATCGGGGGAAAGGTCTTCAAGCTGGGAAGATCCTTGGAGGCTGAGCTCCAAGACCAGATCGCTGAGGTGATAGAGCGGCATCTGGATGCTTTTGCATGGTCTGCTTCAGACATGCCGGGAATCGACCCCGACTTCTTGTGCCACCATCTAGCAATGGACAACCAGGTCAGACCAGTGCGACAGAGAAGAAGGAAGTTTAACGAGGAGAGAAGGCAGGCGATCAGGGATGAAACACAGAAGCTCCTCGCCGCAGGCCATATCAAGGAAGTCCAGTACCCTGAGTGGTTGGCCAATGTCGTGCTGGTGAAGAAAAGCAATGGGAAGTGGCGCATGTGCGTCGATTTCACCGACCTGAACAAGGCTTGCCCAAAGGATTCGTATCCTTTGCCAAGCATAGACGCCCTGGTCGACAGTGCTGCGGGGTGCAAGTTGCTGAGTTTCTTGGACGCCTTCTCGGGGTACAATCAGATAAAGATGCATCCCATGGATGAAGAGAAGACCGCCTTCATGACTGAGAGATCGTGCTACTGCTACAAGGTGATGCCCTTCGGGCTGAAGAACGCGGGGGCCACGTACCAAAGATTAATGGATAGGGTACTTGCACCAATGCTGGGAAAGAATGTGCAAGCGTACGTGGATGATATGGTCGTGACTTCGCCGGAGAAGAGCAAGCACGTTGCGGACCTGGAGGAGTTGTTCACCACAATCGCCAAGTTTAGGTTAAAGCTGAACCCCGACAAGTGCATTTTTGGCGTGGAGGCAGGGAAGTTCTTGGGATTCCTCTTAACTGAAAGAGGAATAGAGGCCAATCCTAATAAGTGTGCTGTCATCTTGGCGATGAGGAGCCCGGCTACCGTGAAGGAGGTGCAGCAACTTACAGGTCGGATGGCCGCCCTGTCTCGTTTCGTATCGGCTAGCGGAGAGAAAGGCCATCCGTACTTTCAGTGTTTAAGGCGGAACAATAAGTTTGCCTGGACGAAGGAGTGTGAAAAGGCCTTCGTCAAACTTAAAGAGTACGTAGCGAGCCCGCCGGTTTTGTGCAAACCGTTGGTGGGAACCCCTCTCAGGTTGTATTTTGCTGTGACTGAGAGGGCGGTGAGTGCGGTGCTCGCCCAAGACCAAGACCAGGCTCAAAAGCCTATTTACTTCGTCAGCAAGGTGCTGCAGGGCCCGGAGGTGAGATATTTGGAGAAAGCTGCACTGGCTGTGGTATTTTCAGCGAGGAGGTTGCGCCACTATTTCCACAGTTTTACAATACTGGTGATGACCGACTTGCCCATCCAGAAAGTCCTGAAGAAGCCTGATGTAGCTGGGAGGATGGTGAAGTGGGCTGTTCCGTCCGGTTGACCGGGACGTCTTTGTGCGCGACCTCAACCGTCAGCTAGGGACTCCTTCCCACTGGTTACCTGTGGATTCCTGCAAAAAGAGGACAAAGAGGCGCCCTAGCGGCCGTTTGCACTCCGACGCTCAAGTCAGCCAGCAAGACACACCAAAATTGTGCACCTCCGTCTCTGAGCACCGCGTATGGCACTCTGAAGGTGGTAAAAAGAACTGTGTATTGTGTGTATGTTTTCTCCCTCAGGCAAAGATCTTTCCCCAGTCCCTTGTACGTAACCTCATGGCACGAGCAAACAACTAGAGAGTTCTGGTCAATTTGCCAAAAGTTCGAACCCTGTTTCCAACATTCCCAGCGCTACTTAAACTACCCAAGCATTTAAAGCGCCTTAAAGCGCCTTTAATTACAAATGTAACGCACTCAATCAGCGTATCTAATTAGAAAACGTAGCGCATTTAAGACGTTGAAACGCTTGGGAGCCATTATAGTACCTGAATGCTCGAAACGGAAACTGTATTGAATGACTTTAATTACCTGGCACCTGACTAAAGGGTGTTTCTATTCTGACATGGCTGTCGTACACGTGGAGGGCCTCACAACGCCGTGACCCCATCTGGGGGCGTTTCTGCCCATCTGGGGACGTTTCTACGTGTGAGTCCTCCTGCTTGGGAGTGCTACTGCGCTAGGGGTGACTTTTTGGGTGCCAACTCATGCCCCCAATCATCTAGTCACTTACTTTGAGAGCGTATCTGCCTTCCTCTCGTACCCTGCACCCGGCTACCCTGGGCGTGACCTTCCTCTTAAGTCGTATCTGTCCCAAAGGCGTCTCTGGGGCGGCAGGGGTACTTCACGAGTCAGGCTGCCCTACACTGGTGCTACCACTATGGCCTTGAAGCCACCTTTTCCTTCTCTTTATCGGTGCCCCGGGTTATTGGGACCTGAGGCCTTCCCACGGCGTCGCTCCCTCCATGGTCTTTCCTACCCATGGGTATCGGGGAACCACACTGTGATTGCCTTGCTTTAGTACTGTTTGATCTGGCGACGCCCTGGTTGGGCGACGCCTTCACCTAGGCGACGCCTTGCCTTGGCGACGCCTCTTCTTGGTGACACTGGCACTTAGCGTCTCTTCACCTAGGCAACGCCTTGCGTTGACTTTGACCCCTGGTGTTGACTTTGACCTTGACTTAGTCAACGCCCGGGTACGGGACGGTACAGAAGCCCCCCAGTCTTAAGCCGAAGACTTGTCTTCAGCGTAAAGACTAAGGCCTCGCCCACGCCGTCCACGTGCCATCCTGATGACGTGTCGCTCCCTGCTGACTCAACAATTCTCGAATTATTGATGTGACGCTCTCTGAACCACAGGAGCACTCTTAATGACTGATTGGACATCCTCTGAAACGGGGATGAGAACACCCTTTGGGGCTACCCTTGATCGCGCGCCACGTAGCCCATCGCACGGCCAGCCTCTAGAGACCCTTGCGTTTCCCTTGGGCGATTGATCCTTTGACACGTAGCACGATCTCACGGCTCTTAGTTAGCGCCTCTTGGGTTGTAAAATGTAACGTTTAAGTTACCCCCAAACCCCGCGCTCACCCCACTGTTACATTCATTCCCTCCGCGTCTCTGCACTGTTCGTCGTCTTCAAACCCCTTTCCTCTGCAATTGCTGTTCTCTCCTTCCGGTGCTCTTCTTCCTCCTTCACTTTGATAGCAAAGGTATGATTTTCGAATACTCACGAATCTTCCCTTTCGTCGCATTGTATGATTTATTGAACTGCCTGGGACTGTTGACATTCATGCATTACTGCGTTCTTCCGCTTCTCCTTCCTTCTCTGTTCCCTTCTCCTTCTTTCTGGGTTTTCTCGCGTGGGTGATGTTTCCTGGGGTTCACTCCCCTTCCTGTCATGGCTACACTTGTTAAAACCTTTTTCCTCTCTTCTTTCTCCAGCTATTTATTTACACCATGACGCGCACGAACGCGGAGCCTGATTCCTCCCCAAAGACCCCCAAGTCCAACTACAAAGCCTACTACCCATGGGCCCCCGACGAGTTCTTGAACGAGTGTACCAGCCTCACTACCTTCCAGGACCTGGAAGCTCACCGTGGGGATCCCCATTTGTATAACTTTAACGCTTTCTGCCGCACTCACGACGCCCACATATCCGTCCGTCCCGGCAGGCCTGGGGAACCTGTTTGTTTGGACGACAGACCTAGAAAGGGGAAACCCTTCTTCTTCATGTACCAGACTGTGTTCAAACGTGTAGGAGTGCGTCTCCCCCTCCACCCCTTTGAAAGAGAGCTCTTTACCGAAATTAATACCGCCCCCGCCCAGTTCCACCCCAACAGCTAGGCATTTGTAAGGGGTTTTCAAATTCTTTGCGGACACCTGGGCATCCTCCCTTCCGTAAACGTTTTCCTGCATTTCTTTGAGGTGAAAAAGCAGGGGAAAAGCTTCTGGGTAAGCTTTTCCGGGATCGCGGGCAGAATCCTCCTCTCCCTCTTCCAAAACTCTTACAAAAACTGGAAGGGGAAATTCTTTAGAGTGTGCAGCGCCAAGCATGACCCCACAGCTTTGGACGGGAAAGATTGGACGGAGCGCCCTAAGCTGCTTAGGGCCAAAGCCCTGGAGGAGCTATCTCCTGCTGACAGGGAAGTAAGCAAGGCCTTGGCTGGGCTGGGGATCGGTTTTGATACTTTGAAGCTTGTTGCTAGCGAATACAATGCTCACTCCCTGATAACATACTTTGGTAATGAGACTTTTCCCTCGTCCCCTTTGCTGTGAACACCCTGCTACCGGATGTTTGTTCCCACTGCTTCCTCCCCTGTTTCTCATGGTGCCATGTTACTTGCATCTCACGCCTCTATGCGCTTTGTAATTTTGTATAGTTGCTTTTGGCCCTAATTTCTGCTGTTTGGTCTGTTTTGATGTAGGATCGGTGATGGACGCCTCTAAAAGAATGATGCTGGCGAAAGCAATGAAGGAGGCTCATGCCGCCAAGGCGAGCGCCTCCTCCGCCCCTGCTGTTGCTCCGATCCCCCCACCAACTCTGTCACCGCCACCTCCGATCACCGCCAAAGCCCCCCTAAGCTCATCTCCGTCATCTCCACATAGCCCCGACGCACTTCAGACTCCCAGCTCTCCTCTGCCCATCGCCGCCGTTCCCCTAGTCGCGGCCTCGTCGCCGGCTCCAACCCCCCTTGACAAAGGGAAACGGGTCTTGGAGATTTTATCGGATGATGAGGACTCGGAAGGTGTGGCACCCTTCAAGAGGAGAAAATCTGCGCGAGTTCCTCTTCTGCTAGAGGCGTCGCCCCAGGGAGGGAATCCCTTCATGGATGACCCTCCAAGCGCGACTTCACTTCCACCCACAACAGTCCAAGAGGAAGGGGGCGAAGGCGCCGAGTCTGCCCCGCCCCCGCCACCGGTAGAAGTCTCTGCTTCCCCTGCTCCCGTCGCTGCCGCTGCCGCCCCCGATCTCATCGCCATCCCTCCTCCAATCATGCATCTGATGAGGGGCTTCAGTGGCGGGACTATGCCAGAGGGCACCGACAGGAAGGAAGGCATGCCTTTCTACTTGGGGGCCTTCTTGGCGGTGGCCCTTGAATGGCGCGCCCAAGCCAGGAATGCTGTCCTGCAAACTCAAACTCTCCAGGCCTTGGAAACAAAGGTAACTGCTCTGGAGGAGGAGAAGAAAACCCTGGGATGCCAGAATGAAACCTACCAAACCTCCCTGAAGCAGGCGCAAGAGTCCAAAGCAGAAGCTGAGAGACAACTGGCAGAGGCGTTCGAGCTCCAGGCTGACTTTTATACTCGGGAAGTCGCCCTCCAAGTTCAGTTAACGGGCCTTCAAGAATTGGTCAAAGCTGATGCAGAAGTTCAAAAGGACTTGAAGGACCGTTGCTGTGAGCTGGCGGACAAGATGGAGCGGATGGAGGGGGAAATGGCCACCCAGGCCAAGGCTATGGGCCTTCTCCAGGCTGACTAGGACAAACTACAGGTCGTGGTCAGTCGGCTTCGCGTGGAAAAGGAGGCTTTGGAGAAGCAGGTAGCCTCTGGGGACGCCGCCATTGAGGAGCTAGAGAAGGACAAAAAGGCCCTCATCCAGGAGATGGCGGGTACTTTCGAGGAGGGATTCCAAGAAGCTTTGGCTCAAGCAGTCTGCACGAATCCGGGGATTGACATTTCCAGCTGTGATTCCGCTCACCACATTGTCGATGGAAAGGTCGTGCCCTTGGAGATAGACGATTGAGCCGCCCCCCTCGATCATCAGCCCATTCCTTTATACTTGTTTTAACCTTCTCTGACAGATTTGTAATTCTTTGAATCATCTGCACTCTTGCTACAACTCTGGAATTTTGTTATGATTACTTTCGTGTCCTCGCGACATAGAATTCTGCCTGTGTGATTTTATTCTCATCCTTTGCCTTCTTGTGCCTTGGTTGTTTTGCTTGCATTATACTCGCTTCTTTCACTTCGTTGGACGGCCTTGTAGGCCTGGGAGAGGTCACGCGCCAATGCCCACGCCCATGGAGAGGCTCACCTAATGGAGCCGTATCGTCCACGGGGTGTTTCTAACACCCAAACGGTCCTTCCCTTGATCCCTAACGCCCGACGCCCACGCCTAAGGAGAGGCCTGCTACAGTAGCGCCGTATCGTCCTCGGGTGTCTGAAACGCCGAGTGCTTTGAGAGGGGGTCGTTCCCTCCATGGCCTTTCCTTCCCATAGGTATCGGGGAACGCCCTGCCAGCGATTCGCTGGCGTTTGGCGGTCTTATCTCCCTCCACAGTCTTTCCTACCTGTGGGTATCGGGGAGACGACGCCAGTAACTACCTTTGCCCTCTTCGATTTCGTCTCCCTCCACAGTCTTTCCTACCTGTGGGTATCGGGGAGGCGACCCTGCTGAAATTTTGGTTGGCGACGCCCGCGACGTCTCACGCCGGCGTCGCCCTTTGTGTCCTCACAGGCGACGCCTCGGGCGTTATCTTTACCTTGACCTTGACTTTGACCTTGGCCTTGGTCGATGCTTGAGGACAGCGAAGAGCTCAAGGTTTTGCCCGTGCCATCCACGTGGCGCTTCTTGTATGGCTGATGGGACGTTCCGTCATTCGACTTGATCCACGTGGCGCTTCTTGTATGGCTGATGGGACATTCAGTCATTCCACTGAGTCCTGACTCCTGCTGTGCCCCTGACCCACTTTCGACGGCGCATCGTACCACTGGGTATTCTGTTGATACGACGTTTTCTGAGTTTAACCAGCGGTGCCAGGGCCATCCTTTCATCTTCTGCCACGTGGCTCGATCGTGCGGTGCATCCATTCGCGTCGTTTGGCGCTCTAACCGCTTTATTTAACCCTTCAAACTCTGAAACCGTTCTCATCATTTCTACACTCTTCGTAACCTACTTACATTTTCTCTTCTTGCACCCTTCCTTCTTGCACCCTTTCTCTTCTCACGAAGGGTTCTTCCAGCATTCGCTCCCCTCGCTCGACTCTTGCATTTCCGGCGGGCCATACGCCCTTGACAATCCCTGATCTTGTTAAAGAATGTCTTCTCATGCTGCTTCCCCCAGGGTCAATCCCAAGGACTTGTACCCTTGGGCTTCGAGTGAACTTCTTGACGAATGTTCATTCTTACTCGCTACCAGGGCCATAAGGGAACATAAAGGGGATTCATGTTCCTATGAGCACCGAGCCTTCGCGAGGAGGCATGACGACGACATCGCTGTGCTCCCTTGCACTCTAGGGAAGCCTGTATGTGGAGACGAACGGGCCAACGAAGGGGTCCCCTTCTTTTACCTGTACCAGGTGGTTTTCAAGACCATCGGCGTGCGCCTGCCCTTCTCCCGGTTCGAGAAGGAACTGCTGACGGAGATCAATGTCGCTCCGGCACAGTTATACCCCAACAGCTGGGCCTTTGTCAAAGCCTTCGACATCCTCTTCGGGTTTCTGGGTTGTGCGCCCTCGGTTGACCTCTTTCTTCACTTCTTTGAGGTGAAGAGGCAGAGGCACGACCTCTGGGTAACTCTCAGTAACGTTCCCGGCAGAGTTCTCCTCACACCCTTCCAAAACTCGTTCACCGGGTGGAAAGGCCGGTTCTTCAAGATCTGCTGCACTGACCTTGTTCCCGACGCTCTGGATGGGTTTCCGCTATACTGGGTGAGAGAGACGAGGGCCCTCAAAACCAAACCCTTCAAGAAGCTGGCTCCAAGTGATCAAATAGCTTGCCGGATTCTTACTGAGGCGGGAGGTTTTGACTCTGCCACTTTGATCAGCTTGGAGTTCAACGCTGGAACTCTCGAAAAGTACATATGTAAGAGTCACTGCCCTAGAAACTTCGCCCTTTATTGCTTTCTAACTGTGCATGTCTTGCTTCATGGTGTCTCTGACACATTTATCTCCCTTGGTGCAGGTTCGAAAATAAACCAAGAGAGGAGGACGCGACTTACTCGAGCTCTGCGGGCTGGGATCAGGGCTTCGTCTTCCTCCAGTGCTGACTCCGATGGCCCCTGAAAAGTGGCTCTTTTGTGATTTGCATGAGTTGTAATATTTGCCCTATTTGTGCTACTCCCATTGTATCGAACATTGCTTGTAACATCAACTTTTCTATATCATACTTGATTTTTGGCAACGTCACTTCACTCTGCATACGTTTCGCATATTGTGCACTTTTCCTTCGTCATGTTCCTCAACAGCGCCTGCCTTTACTCAGGCGACACTTTCTTTTTTGGCGACGCCTTCTTTCTGGGCGACGCCTTCACCTGGGCGACGCCTTCTTTCTTGGCGACGCCTTGACCTGGGCGACGCCTTCTTTCTTGGCGACGCCTTGACCTGGGCGACGCCTTCTTTCTTGGCGGCGCCTTAACCTAGGCGACGCCTTCTTTCTAGGCGACGCATCACATTACTTCAAACGGAGAAAGATAAAGGCTGAAAACCAAGGCACTTCTTTTTCTCAAACTAGTTTGACCTTTTATTTGGGTGACGTCATTAAAAAACCCCCG
The DNA here is from genome assembly GCF_051622355.1 of Phaseolus vulgaris. Classification (NCBI taxonomy): domain Eukaryota; kingdom Viridiplantae; phylum Streptophyta; class Magnoliopsida; order Fabales; family Fabaceae; genus Phaseolus; species Phaseolus vulgaris. The sequence goes on along the minus strand of NC_143504.1, from coordinate 30,277,431 downwards.
AGAGGGAAAAAAGAGCGTCCCCTTCAACTAAATTGTTACATAACTGCTTACATAAGTCAACTAAAATAAAATTTTAAGTTGGCTGCATTCCAGCTGCGCGGGATAGGACCTCCATCCAAGGTCTCTAGGCTGTACGAACCGTTGCCCTTAGCCTCAGTAACTCTGAAGGGTCCGGTCCACTTGGGAGACAGCTTATTCTCCAGCTCGTATGGGTGAGCTTTCCTCATCACTAGGTCGCCGATCTGAAACTGTCGCGGCTTTACCTTAGAGCTATATTGTCGCTCTACTCTTCTCTTCATCGCTTCAGCTTTTATTCTGGCTTCTTCCCTGGCCTCGTCTAGTAGATCCAGGTTTACCCGCCTTTCTTCATTGGATTCCTCCACCACAAAGTTTTGAAAACGTGGTGAGCTTTCATGTATTTCTACCGGAATCATCGTGTCTGACCCGTACACCAAACTGAAAGGTGTCTCCATAGTAGAGGATTGGGGCGTGGTGTGGTATGCCCATACGATCCTTGGTACCTCTTCCGCCCACGCCCCTTTGGCTTTCTCTAGCCTTCTTTTTAACCCCCTCAGCAGAACTCTGTTTGCTGACTCCACTTGTCCGTTGGTCTGGGGGTGTTCAACCGATGCGAACACTTGTTTGATTCCTACCTCAGCACACAGATTTCTCAACTGCTGACTGGCAAACTGGGTCCCGTTATCGGATATCAAGCGCCTAGGTACGCCAAAGCGGCACACGATGTTCTTCCACACAAAATGTTGTACCTTGTGCGCAGTGATCTGTGCTACGGGCTCTGCCTCTATCCACTTGGTGAAGTATTCGATGGTGACGATCAAATACTTCATCTGCCTGATTGCCAGTGGGAACGGGCCCAGGATGTCAATTCCCCATGTATGGAAAGGCCACGGGCTGTATATGGACCGCAATTCTTCTGGCGGCGCCTTGTGCCAGTCGGCGTGCTTTTGGCATTGTCTGCACCGCCGGGCGTGTCGTGCGCAGTCCTCTTTTACTGTTGGCCAGAAGAAACCTGCGCGTATTACTTTGGAGGCTAGGGACCTTCCCCCTACGTGGCTCCCGCAGATGCCTTCGTGTAGCTCCGCCATTATCCTGGTGCACTCGTCGCCACTTACGCATGTTAGGATAGGGTGAGTGAAACCGTGCCTGAACAACACCCCATCCACCAGGGTGTACCTTGCGGCGTTTCTTTTGACCTTTTTACCCTCTTTAGGCTCTACTGGGAGAGCCCCATCCGCCAGGTATCGCTTGTAGGGCGTCATCCAGGTGTCTCCCTCAGTCAAAACGCATACCTGCATCTGCTCTCCCTCAGGCACATCCGCGTACGTGCTGATGCGGGGCGCCCTCTGCGTATCTTGGGTCAAAGAGCAATGACTCCTCGGCCTTCCCCTTGTTGTATAAATCTGGAGGACATCCACCCTGTTGTCTTCCACGAATCTACGCGGAGCTTTGAGAGTCTCTTGGATCACTGTCCTCTGTCTACCCCCCTTGCCTGAGCTGGCCAGCTTTGCAAGCAGGTCAGCTCTGGCATTCTGCTCCCTCGGGACATGTATCAGCTCAAGAGCGTTGAATGCTCCCTTCAACAACTGGACGTATTTCAGATACGCCGTCATTTGTGGGTCCCTCGCCTGGAACTCACCCGACACCTGCCCCGTAATCAGTTGGGAGTCGCTTTTCACCAGGAGGTTCTGCGCGCCCATCTCCTTGGACAGGAGCATTCCTGCTATTAGGGCTTCATACTCCGCCTGATTGTTACTCGCCTTGAAGGCGAAATGCAGGGCCTGCTCAATCAGTATGCCATCGGGTCCCTCCAAGACTATTCCCACTCCGCTCCCTTGTTGGTTGGAAGAGCCATCAACCGAGAGCAGCCACTGCGAGCCTACTTCCACCTCTTGCTCACCTCCGGGCGAAAGTTCCGCTATAAAATCTGCGTACACCTGCCCTTTGATGGATCCTCTAGGCTCATACTGGATGTCAAATTCTGACAGTTCCACCGCCCAGCGCACCATTCTTCCCGCCACATCAGGCTTCTGCAGCACCTTCTGTATAGGGAGGTTTGTCATCACCACCACCGTGAAGCTGTGGAAGTAATGACGGAGCCTCCTGGCAGAAAACACTACCGCTAGCGTCGCCTTCTCCAGCGCTTGGTATCTCGTCTCAGCTCCTTGTAATGCCTTGCTTACAAAATAGATGGGCTTCTGACTCTGGACCTGCTCCTGGACTAACACAGAACTGATAGCCCGCTCCGTTACAGTAAAATATAACCGGAGGGGCACGCCCGTTACCGGTTTGCAGAGGACTGGTGGCGTTGCCAGGTACTCCTTTAGCTTAATGAAAGCCGCTTCGCATTCATCAGTCCATGCAAAGCGACTGTTTGTCTTGAGGCACTGGAAATATGGATGCCCCTTCTCTCCCCCGGCGGAAACAAACCTCGAGAGCGCCGCCATCCGCCCTGTCAGCTGTTGCACCTCCTTTACCGACGTCGGGCTTCGCATGGCGATAATTGCCGCGCATTTGTCGGGGTTCGCCTCTATCCCCCTTATGAGCATAAAACCCAAGAACTTATCGGCCTCTACCCCGAAAACACACTTCTCAGGGTTTAACTTGAGGCGATACTTGGATATTGTGACGAATAACTCCTCCAGATCCGCCATGTGCTGCGCCCTATCCTGCGACGCCACCACCATGTCGTCTACATAGGCGTACACATTCCTCCCGAGCATGGGCGCCAGGACCTTGTCCATTAACCTCTGGTACGTGGCGCCCGCGTTTTTCAGCGCAAAAGGCATCACCTTATAGCAGTAACTGCAAGTCTCAGTCATGAATGCAGTTTTGTTCTCATCTCTTGGGTGCATCTTGATCTGGTTGTACCCTGAGAAGGCGTCCAGGAAACTCAGCACCTTGCATCCGGACGCACTGTCTACCAAGGCGTCGATGCTGGGCAGCGGGTACGAGTCCTTTGGGCACGCCTTATTCAGGTCCGTGAAGTCCACGCACATCCTCCATTTTCCATTCGCCTTTTTCACCAAGACGACGTTGGCAAGCCACTCAGGGTATTGAATCTCCCTGATGTGGCCAACGTTCAACAGCTTCTGCGTTTCGTCCTTCACCACCTGTTGTCGCTCCTCATTGAACTTTCTCCTTCTCTGGCGCACGGGGCGGACCGTGGCGTCCATGCTGAGGTGGTGGCACAGGAAGTCGGGATCGATGCCGGGCATATCCGAGGCGGACCATGCGAAGGCATCCAGGTGGCGCGAAATCACTTCTGCCACCCCTTCCTGTTCTTCTGGGCTCAGCGAACTTCCTAACTTGAATGTCTTGCCGCCAATCTCCCTTTCTACGGCGTTAGCCGCTGGATGTTCCCTGCTGTCATCCTCGACGGGCGCCGCCTCTTCCACGGGCGCTGCGTCCTCAGGGCCTTCCTCCATTGGTGCATCTGCTTCGGGCGTCGCCCTCACCGGTATGGCCTCCTTAGGCGTCGACCCAGCGGGCGTCGCCTCAATCATCGTCGTGTCCGCGATCGGCGGACGTTCATATACCATGAACACGCCTCTCTTCGTTTTCAGGCTGTTCTCATAGCATTTCCTTGCCTCCTCCTGGTCTGACCTGATGACTATCACCTGGCCACTGAGGTCCGGCAGCTTCATCTTCATGTGGCGTGTGGAGGACACCGCGTTCAAACGGTTTAACGCCGGTCTGCCCAGCAAAATATTGTAGGCAGAGTTGGCGTTCACGACCAGGTACCGGATGCTCTCGGTACGGGAGGCCTCTCCATCCGTGAACGTAGTCCTCAATTCCAGGTAACCCCGGACTTCCACCTGGTTATCCGCAAACCCATACAGGCACCCCGTGTAGGGCCTCAACAGGTCGGGGGACAACCGTAACTTATTAAAGGTCAACAAGAACATGACGTCCGCCGAACTTCCCTGGTCGACAAGCACCCTGTGCACCATCCTCCCAGCTGTGACGACTGAGATGACAACGGGGTCGTTGTCGTGGGGTACCACATCTCGGAGATCTCCTCTCGTGAACACGAGATCCGACTCCCATGGCTCCCCCGAGAGTCTCTCTTCGATTGAATTGACCCCCCTCGCGTATTTCTTCCGCTGGGAGGCGGTGGGTCCCCCGTCGGAAAAACCTCCAGCAATGGTGTGGACCTCGCCAAGCACAGGCATCTCGTGTGCTGGTTCTTCCGCCTGCGGCGGCAAGGTGGCGGTCGTCGTGGGCTCTGCGACATAATCCTTCAAAAACCCAGTCCTCACCAGCTCATCTAGCTGGTAACCCAACGACAGGTAGTTATCAATGTGGTGCCCGAAAGCCTCGTGGAATTCGCACCAAGAGTCTTTTCGAGGCCCTAACACCTTGTCAGTTTTCGCCGGTCGCCTTAGCCTCTCAGCTATGTTAGGTACGGCGATCAAATCCTTCAGCTTCACCACGAAGTTGTACCTCGCCGGCCTAGCTCTTTCTCTGGCCGGGCGATCGCCTCCCGCTGGACCCCGGGGCTGGGGCTTTCTGGCCTCGTAGGGGCGTCTTGCATCTGGCTTCTTTCTTCCCGTCGTGGTCTCATTGACCCTGACGGGTTGAGCTCGCGACGGTCCCCTTGGGCGCGAGGGTACGACGCTGGTGCGCTTCGCGCACACCTCCCCCTCAGAAGCAATATGTTCTACCGCCCGACGCCGTAGCTCAGCGAAAGTTTGCGAATGATGGATTCTCCAAAAGGACCAGGGCATACGCCTTTCACGAACGCGTACACGATCATAGGCTCCTCTGTCGTACCAACCTTCACGACCTGGGCCCCGAATCGATTGATGTATTCCTTAAGGGTCTCCCCTTGATACTGCTTCACATCGAACAAATCGTAGGAGACTGGCGGCGGGGCCTTGTTTGCTAAGTATTGTTCCCTGAACAATCGTGACAATTGGCGGAAAGATGTGATATGACCGTCCGGGAGGTTGATGAACCAGTCCATAGCCATCCCAGTCAGGGTGCTCATAAAGAGCTTGCACTTGGCGGCGTCAGAACCGCCTACCAGGACCATCTGTGTGTGAAATGCAGCAAGGTGCGTCTCTGGGTCCTCCATCCCGGTGAAGATCACCTTGGGTCCCGCGAACGTGTTCGGGATCACTACATCTAGAATCTCCTGCGAGAAGGGAGTGGAAAACTCCCTTGGGGAGGAATGGTTCTCCATCTCGTCATGGCCATGCCGTCCCCGATCATTTCTCAGGCCCTGGCGCAACTCCTCATTTACGCGGTGGAGCTCTTCATTCCTCTCATGCGAGGCATCGAGATCTGCCTGCATGCGTTCCTGTTCCAGTTTTGACTCCGCCATATCCTGCTGCAGCCCCCTCATTATCTCCAGGACCTGTTGCATGGATAGTTCTGCTGGGGCTGCGCGTGCTGTGCCTCGTCTGGTCGGGGCCATTGTCACTCCAACCTCCTCCAACGTTACTGTAACTTGGTAGATTTTCTCGAACATGTGATGGGACTGATGTTTTATATCGGCCCCACGGTGGGCACCAAATGTTCCGTTCAGTTGACCGGGACGTCTTTGTGCGCGACCTCAACCATCAGCTAGGGACTCCTTCCCACTGGTTACCTGTGGATTCCTGCAAAAAGAGGACAAAGAGGCCGTTTGCACTCCGACGCTCGAGTCAGCCAGCAAGAAACACCAAAACTGTGCACCTCCGTTTCTGAGCACCGCGTATGGCACTCTGAAGGTGGTAAAAAGAACTGTGTATGTTTTCTCCCTCAGGCAAAGATCTTTCCCCAGTCCCTTGTACGTAACCTCAAGGAACGAGCAAGCAACTAGAGAGTTCTGGTCAATTTGCCAAAAGTTCGAACCCTGTTTCCAACATTCCCAGCGCTACTTAAACTACCCAAGCATTTAAAGCGCCTTTAATGACAAATGTAACGCACTCAATCAGCGTATCTAATTAGAAAACGTAGCACATTTAAGACGTTGAAACGCTTGGGAGCCATTATAGTACCTGAATGCTCGAAACGGAAACTGTATTGAATGACTTTAATTACCTGACACCTGACTAAAGGGTGTTTCTATTCTGACATGGTTGTCGTACACGTGGAGGGCCTCACGACGCCGTGACCCCATCTGGGGCGTTTCTGCCCATCTGGGGACGTTTCTACGTGTGAGTCCTCCTGCTTGGGAGTGCTACTGCGCTAGGGGTGACTTTTTGGGTGCCAACTCATGCCCCCAATCATCTAGTCACTTAATTTGAGAGCGTATCTGCCTTCCTCTCGTACCCTGCACCCGGCTACCCTGGGCGTGACCTTCCTCTTGAGTCGTATCTGTCCCAAAGGCGTCTCTGGGGCGGCAGGGGTACTTCACGAGTCAGGCTGCCCTACACTGGTGCTATCACTATGGCCTTGAAGCCACCTTTTCCTTCTCTTTATCGGTGCCCCGGGTTATTGGGACCTGAGGCCTTCCCACGGCGTCGCTCCCTCCATGGTCTTTCCTACCCATGGGTATCGGGGAACTGCCGGAGTTCGATATCAAGTATGAGCCCCGAGGTCCGATCAAGGGGCAGATTTTCACCGATTTTGTGGTCGAGCTCTCGTAAGAAGCAGCACGAGTTGAGGGGGATGATTTTCGTTGGGTGCTCTCGGTAGACGGATCGTCGAACCAGCAGGGTAGCGGTGCCGGAGTCATCCTGGAAGGGCCCAATGGTGTGCTGATTGAACAGTCCCTGAGGTTTGCCTTCAAAGCCAGCAACAATCAAGCAAAATATGAGGCGCTGATCGCCGGAATCTTGCTGGCCTAGGAGATGGGAGCTAGGGTGCTGATGGCTAAGAGTGACTCGCTGTTGGTCACAGGACAAGTAACAGGCGAGTTCCAGGCCAAGGATCCTTTGAAGTGGTACATGTGCCCAGAGAGCAGAATGCCCAAGCAGACTTGCTAGCTAAGCTCGCCAGTTCGGGCAAGGGGGGTAGGCAGAGGACGGTGTTCCAAGAAACTCTGAAGACGCCTAGGGCATTTGTGGCAGACCACCTGGTTCTTCAAATAAGCAAGTCGACGGAGAAAGCGGCGAAGAGTCACAGGTCTTTGACTCAGGAAACCTTGAGATCGCCGAGAATAAGAGCATGTCAGGGGGAGAGGGTGAACATGACGCAGGTTTGCGCTACCCATGAGCCAGACACGTGGATAACACAGTACAAGCGATGCCTGGCAGATGGCCTTCTCCCGCTGGATCCGACGTAGGCCAGGAAGATAAAGAAGAACTCCAGCAAGTTCACAATGATTGATGGCGAGTTATATAGGTTTGGGTTCACATACCCACTCCTAGAATGTGTGCACAGAGAGAAATGTACAAGAATTATGGCCGAGCTCCATGAAGGGATATGCGGAAGTCACGTCGGGGGTCGAGCTCTGGCCGCAAGAACCCTCCGTGCAGGTTACTACTGGCCAACAATGAGGGAGGACTACAAGAAGTATGCACAGTGTTGCAAGCAATGTCAGCAGCACGCCGATTGGCACAAAGCGCCTCCCGAAGAGTTAAAGTCGATTTACAGCCCTTGCCGTTTCATACGTGGGGGATCGACATTCTGGGACCTTTCCCATTGCCGATCAGGCAGATGAAGTACTTGGTGGTGGCAATTGAATATTACACCAAGTGGATCGAAGTAGAACCAGTAGCCCAGATCACCGCACACAAGATCGAGAGCTTTGTGTGGAAGAACATCGTGTGCCGGTTTGGTGTGCCTAAGCGCCTGGTGTCAGACAACGGGACTCAGTTTGCAAGTCACCTGTTGAAGAAGCTGTGCGAAGAGGTGGGAATTCAACAAGTATTTGCATCCGTCGAGCACCCCCAGACAAATGGCCAAGTAGAGTCCGCCAATCGGGTATTGCTAAGAGGCTTGAAGAGAAGGCTAGAGAAAGCCAAGGGATCGTGGGCTGAGGAGGTACCCCGCATAGTTTGGGCGTACCACACCACCGAGGAGTCAGGAACCCATGAGACCCCATTTAGCTTGGTCTATGGATGCGACGCAATGATTCCAGTAGAAATCCAGGAGAGCTCGTCGAGATTCCAGAACTTTGTAGCGGAAGACTCGAATGAGGAAAAAAGGTTGAATCTGGATTTGCTGGATGAGGTCAGGGAGGAGGCAAGAGTAAAAGCCGAGGCAGTGAAAAGAAGGATTGAACGAAGGTATAACTCGAAGGTGATGCCAAGACAGTTTAAAGAAGGCGACCTGGTGATGAGGAAGGCCCACCAGTACGAGATGGAGAACAAGTTGTCGCCTAAGTGGACGGGACCGTTCAGAATAACCGAGGCGCTCGGGAACGGCGCTTACCGCTTAGAAACATAGGAAGGAGGGGCGATTCCTCGCACTTGGAACGCCACGCACCTCAAGTTATATTACAGTTGAAGCTTTGTAAGTAAAAACAAACACGAAGAGTTTTGCAAGCTTTCTGTTAAAACAGTTTGAAGGGGGCACTCTTTTTTCCCTAAGGAGGGTTTTTAATGAGGCCACCCAATAAAGAAGAGTTTTTTAAGATTAAAGTTTCTAAGCATGGTTGTTGTTTCGAAAGTTTTAGAAAAGACCTTGTCACTCGTATGTGATTTAAGGCAAGTTTGAAGATATGCTGCATGCTTTATCAAAAGTTTTTAAGTCCCCATCGCTTTTCGGCGATCGGCGGCACAGTTAAAGATAAAAGTCCTCATCGTCTTTCGGCGATCGGAGGCACCAGCAACGTTTAAAAGACCTCGACGCCCTTGCGCGTCCTGAGGCGAGAAAGAGATTAAAGTCCTCCTCGACTTTGTGCGAGTGCAGGCGAGAACAAGTTAAAAGTCCTCAGTGCATCCAGGGAAGACGAGATGTAACCCCTGGGCAAAGTAGAGGCATCAGATAAAGACCTTCTCGCCGTCGAGCGAGTTCAGGCAAGATAAAGACCTTCTCGCCGTCGAGTGAGTTTAGGCAAGATAAATACCTTCTCGCCGTCGAGCGAGTTCATGCAAGATAAAATCCTTCTCCTCTCGAACGAGTTCAGGTACGGTGTGGAGGATGGAAGAAGTTTAAAGGATGGCTAAGGTAGGTTCGAAGAGAACGCCTAGCTATCCGGCTTATTGTTCTGAAACTCAGGGAGGTAGAGAAGGATTCGAAAGGCGCCTCTACCCCCCAAATGAGGGAACAATAGCCAAGTTACGAAGGCGAAAGGGGGCTTACGTCACCGGGTCCCTATGGCGATCAGAAGAAGTTCGGGCGATGGCCAGAGTAAGGGCCCATTTTGATGGAGCAGATCAGGTGAACTATATCTTAAACTATCAGTTGGATTGAAACTTGCTGTTTAGTCAGTAGTTTCACGCTGAAGTTTGTTGCCTTAAGTTCACAAGTTATTAAAATGCCATCGTTTGAAAGTTGATAGTTTGCTCGAGTTTGAAGCAGTAAGTGAACGATTGAGCCCGCAGGATCGCTAAGTTAATTTCCTTAAGCGGTTTCCACTAGGAAACGCAAAGTAAATAGAGAGACCATATGCGGAAGCGGAAAAGTTTATAATTAAGGTGGTATCAGTTCGAATGCATAAGAAGAAAAGAAAAGGTTATTACAGGTAAAGTTTGTACAAAAGGAAACAAGCATGGGGTCCCAGTGAATAAGTAATGGAGGGAGACAACTAATCTTCAGAAGGAACGATCTTCCCATCCACCACTTCATTACAAATCGACACCATGGAGAGGTCGAGCTCGGGGTACTGGCAGGCGACTTGCTCCAGGGCGGCGTCGAATCCGGCGGCAAGGACTTGTGGGGGCGATCTGCCCTGGGCAGCGGCGATCTCCACCACCGAGTTGGGCACGGTTTGAGAACCCGACGCCAACTTGTGGGTTCGGGCAAGCGCCCTCAGTTCAGCTAATTTGCCTTTGCCCAACATGAGATCTGCACAGGGTAAAAATATACAAATAAGCGCAAAGGCAAAAGTGAAATATACGAGTACGTGTGCGAGTGATGCAAACCAATGGTGCATGAATTAAGAACCAAGTCCAGTGCGCAACAAGCAGGACGCCCAATAATAGATAACAGAGATGTGCAATCAACTCCAACACAAGACGAAAACCTAAATGTCGAGGTAAGTGCTGACCTATGTGAGCTTCGAGTTGGCCCTCGAGGAACTCGAAGGAGATTATTGCGGAGGTGGGAAAGGTGATGTTGGCGGCTGCTACTCTCTTCCAGAAGAGGCATAGATCCTTGTCCAACTCGCCCATGTTGTCAGGACTTCTTGGCCTTCTGAAGTTTTCTTTGGAGTCCTTCCCTTGTTTACCCAGTATAAGGGAAAGCCATCGAGCAGCGAGGGGTCTTGATCGTTTTGGCGCACTTGGACGAACTTTCCTTTCCAATCTTTGTAAGATTGCTGGAAGATAGAGAGGATCGACCTCCCAGCAATCCCGTTTAAGCTCACCCAGGGGCGGTCTCCAGGATTCTTGGCCTCGAACAAGAAAAGGAAGACGTCTACCGAAGCCGGTAGTCCCAAGTGCGTGCACATGATTTGAAATGCCCGCACGAATGCCCAGCTGTTGGGATGGAGCTGGGCAGCGGCAATGTTAAGCTCGGTTAATAGTTCCCGTTCAAAACGGGTGAAGGGAAGCCTGAGTTTCACCTTCTTGAAAAGGGTAGTGTAAACGAAGCAGAACAACTCGCCGTTGTTCCCCTTGTCATCCGCGCAGATTGGCACGTCAGGAGGGCAAGGCAGCACCATTAATTTGTCGTCATTCTCCTTGTGGAACGAGAGGTTGGGTTCGTCCCCCTTCTTCAACCGTAGCACCGCCAACGCAGAGTTTACTGAAGAGGTCTCCTTCAGCAAAGTTGGGGTGGCCCACGGGTAGAGTTTCTTATAGTCTTGTGTGGGAATGAAGGCTCCTCCGGCAACTGGTAAAGTTGCCTGAGCGAGGTTGGGACGAGAGGTTGTAGGCCTCTCAGCCTGGGAAGAAGGAGCACTAGATGCTCGTGGTAGGTTATGCGCTTGGGGTGGAGGGTTTCGTGATGAAGGAGGAGGATTCGCGGTGGTTTTCGTACGAGCCATCGTGGGAACTGCAAAGGAAAAGGGAAAAGGATGAACAAAGGTTACAGAGATCGACTCGATTGTGGACGAAGGATGGAAAACGAACGAACGGGAGTTCGTTGTGATGAATGTAATGGAAGACGAAGCCCTAAGTTACGAAAAGGAAGAAGAAGAGGAAACAACCCACAGCGTATGCACCAGGCAGATAATGGACGATGCGAATCGGTTAAAATGCAGCAAGTATCAACAGAAGAAGTAAAAGAGGTACCTTTCGATGATCAGATGAGCGTTGAAGAGAGTTGGAGATTGAGGGAGCTGAGAAGCGTTGTGGGTTTGCAGAGAAAACTCAGAACGTTTTGAGAAAGCAAGGAGATGATGAAATAGTAGAAATGAAAGGGTTTAAGGGTTTTTCAAAACGTTTTTGGAAGCGCAAACGACAACTGAAGATGACCGTTGATGAAGCCACGTGTCGAGCGATTGGAAAAAGGTGTTTGGTGGAGCGTCAGAAAAGCAGACAGTACGAACGTTTGGAATTCTGTGCCAGCGCCACGTAGATCGGCAGTGACGTGACCTCTTAGTCTTTTCGCTAGACAAGTCTTCGCTTAAGACTGGGGGGCTTGTGTACCGCCCAGGTAGTCGGAAGTGATGACGTGGCAGCAAGCTATTATATAGGCGTGTTGAACGGGGCACCTGGCTGGCAGAAGGGAAGGAAGTCGGGGGGCTCGTGTAGTCGCCAGTCATTAAGTTGGCGTGCTCCGATCTCTAGCATACCTAAACTGGCGGTCACCAGGTTTGTGATGAAGTTGTCGGATGCGAACCCAGACGACCAAGTGATCAGAGATCGCCGAAAGGAGGACATCGCCGAGGGATCAGGGAAGCTTGTTCCAGGCTTTCGAAGCAGAGGATGAAGTCGTCAGATGGTCATTCCCTAGCTAGCCAGAGGTCGAGGTCGGGGAATAGCTTACCCGGGCATGTACGATGAAGCAAGTGAAGTAGATCATGATGGCGGCCGGCGAGACCACAGGGAAGTTGTGTATGATGACACCCGTACTCGCCACGCAGAAGAGATCACGCTCCAAGGCAGTTATGCGCTGAGTTGTTTCCTGCATAAGTGACTTATCCGAAAGCCTGAAGAGTAAGAGGTGACGCCCAAGTCAAGGATGCTCCAGATGGTGACACGTGTACAGCTGGATACGAGCCACGTGTCCAGATGTGTAACTGTCAGGAGAGAGAAAATGCCCAGGTATATAAGGAATCCTAACGAACTTCTGAGGTACGCGCGTTTTAGAATACTTCTTTTACGCTTGCGAGAACTTGAGTACGCTGAGAGAGAATTTTGCACGGTTCCTGAAGTTCTTAGTTTTCTCTTAGTATTTTGGTGGTTCAGTCGCTGACTTGGGCGTCGGAGCGTGATCGGCCGCAGCGGCGCCGTTCTGTCTTTTGCAGGTTCTTGAGGTGAATCAAGGCGAAGGACAGAAGCTAACACGGTACAAAGTTGATCCATAATTGACGAGGCAAGGCTCTTGCGTCCTGATCAACAGGCAGGATCACAAGCTACTGGAAAATATTTTTTATGCAAACTGTGCTTGATGTTTACTGATTTAACTGGAATGATATAGAGCGAACTGGATTATGAAATTTAAACCACAGAAATTTCAAGATGTTAACTCAATAATGGCACTGGAATTACTTAAAAACAGTAAGCCAATTAATTGAGATAAATTTTTCAAAATCGCTGCCAGATTACCGTATTTTTTCCGGCAGAATTGTAACTTTTTGTATTTTATTTATCATTTTTTGTGTACTTTGAATTTTTGAGTACTTCTTTTTTCTACTCTTTTCTAACACTTTGAAGAACACAAATCCAGAATTTCAGAATTTTCCAGTGAGTAAATCAATTGCAATAAGGAAAAACAATAAGCACGTTTTCAGAAAACAGAGTAATCCTAACAGGAATGAAAAACATAATTATGAACTAGCAAAGACATAATGGAAAATGATGTATAGGAACTTGTATAGATCTAAAATACAAGTATGAACTCAAAACTAAAACAGAAAATGCACAAAGGATCAAAACACAAGTTCAGAAAACTGGATTACACCAAAGCAAGAAACAAAAAATTCAATAAAAGTACTACAAGAAGTGATGACATTCATGGAAAAACATGACTATGACAAAACTTGTATGGATTCAAAAAGGAAAAAACACAAACACTTGGTATGCACAATTAAGAAAACAGCAAGAATACTCAATTATAATCCTAAAAACAGAAAAGAAACAACAAGAAGATAGAGCTCTTGAATTAAAAGTGCAACACAACTCAAAATTAAACAAGAACAAACCTAAGACTGATGATACCACATGATATGATTCCAATAGCAAGATATAGATGATTCTTTGACATTTTATGGAATCAACTTGAGTTGGAGAATGAATAGGCACTTTTAATAGAAATGGATCAATGTTCTATGTTTCAAGAACTCACCAAAACTAGTGCCAAAACACAAACTCGTATGGAAGTTCCAATTATTGTCAAATTGAACCGATTAAAATGAGAGGAAAAGTAAATGAACCGATTGAAACTCTAAAGAAAGCAATTGAACCGAATAAAACATGAAAAGGAGCTACTGAACTGAATTAAAACAGTAAGAAATTGAAAAGAACCGAACAAAAGTGCAAGAAAAGGAAGATGAACTGAATAAAAGAAACTACACTTGTTTTAGAGTTCATATGGACATGGAAATGGAAGAACTAAATGGAGAAGAGAGGAAACTTATGTGGATGAAGAACTTGATTGATGAACACGCCACTTGAAGTGTGATTGCTCCAAGATAAGTGTGAATTGCCGCCACTTGAGGGAACCAAGGCTCTCAAGATGAGACTAGGAAGAGGAGAAATCAAATCTCACTCACTCAATCACCAAATTGGGAGAGTTTCTTTACTACAAATTCCAAATCTGCATTATGAAGGACCTAAGCCCTCCTTTTATAGGAGCAAGGGCTGGTCATGAAGCTTACAAAACAAGCTAACCAAAAGTCCCTTGCATGCTACTCACTTCTAGCACCTAAAGTGAAGCATGAAGAGTCACCTTCTAGAAAATTCTAAACTAATGCCTAAATATGCTTTTACAAAAGAGGTATCTAAGGTTTCCCTCTAAGCACCTTTCCTAAAAACTATGTATTTAAACATTCTATATTATTTACAAATTTATAAAAGAAACTATAAAGAGATATATTTAAATGAAGCCTATTCTTGAAAGCTTGTAGACTTCTTTGGCTTTATGGCTTGATCCTCTCTTTATTTTATGTCTTCTTTTAAATTTTGAAAAGACTAAAAGGAAGAACTTCAAATGTGTAGGTGAATAACCTCTCCCTTCATTAATAAAAGCCTCCTTTATTTGGAATTGTGGCTGGACTCAAACCTCAAAAAATGCCTCCAAAGTGATGTGGGAAAAGTTTGGGTCAAAAGGAATTGATCTTGGTGGGGATGGTGCATAGCCATCTTTGGTGATTTTGGTGTTTTGGCTTGATCTTGTGACTCGGTGATGTGAGGGTTGAAAACGAAAATCAAGGTTTTGGAAATGTGGTTGGACTCAAACCTAACAAATGCCTCCAAAGTGATGTGGGAAAAGTTTGGAGCAAAAGGAATTGATATTGACATGGTTGGTGCATAGCCAAGTTTGGTGATTTTGGTGTTTTGGCTTGATTTTGTGACTTGGTATTGTGTGGGGTGAAAAACGAAAAATCATGGTTTTTGAAATTTGGCTGAATTCAAACCTCATAAATGCCTCCAAAGTGACGTGGGAAAAGTTTGGGAGCAAAAGGAATTGATCTTGGTGTGGTTGGTGCCAAGCCAAGTTTGGTAATTTTGGTGTTTTGGCTTGATTTTGTGATTTGGTGGTGTGAGGGGAGAAAAACGAAAAATCATGCTTTTTGAAAACTGGATGGACTCAATCCTTTGAAATGCCTCCAAAGTGATATGGGAAAAGTTTGGGAGCAACAGGAATTGATCTTGGTGTGGATGGTGCTAAGCCAAGTTTGGTGATGTTGTTGATTTGGCTTGATTTTGTGACTTGGTGGTGTGTGGGGTGAAAAACGAAAATCATGGTTTTGGAAAAGTGGCTGGACTCAAACCTCAAAAATTCCTCCAAAGTGATGTGGGATAAGTTTGGGAGAAAAAGGAATTGATCTTGGCGTGGTTGGTGCATAGCCAAGTTTGGTGATTTTGGTGTTTTGGCTTGATTTTCTGACCTGTGTGGTGTGTGGGGTGAAAAACGAAAAACATGGTTTTTGAAATGTGCTGGACTCAAACCTCACAAATGCTTCTAAAGTGATGTGGGAAAAGTTTGGGGGCAAAAGGAATTAATCTTGGAATGGTTGGTGCACAGCCAAGTTTGGTGATTTTTGTATTCACGTCTGATTTTGTGACTTGGTGGTGTGAGGGGTGAAAAACGAAAATCAAGGTTTTGGAAATGTGGTTGGCCTCAAACCTAACAAATGCCTCCAAAGTGATGTGGGAAAATTTTGGGAGCAACAGGAATTGATCTTGGTGTGGATGGTGCTAAGCCAAGTTTGGTGATGTTGTTGATTTGGCTTGATTTTGTGACTTGGTGGTGTGTGGGGTGAAAAACGAAAATCATGGTTTTGGAAAAGTGGCTGGACTCAAACCTCAAAAATTCCTCCAAAGTGATGTGGGATAAGTTTGGGAGAAAAAGGAATTGATCTTGGAATGGTTGGAGCATAGACAAGTTTGGTGATTTTTGTATCTACGTCATTTTGTGACTTGGTGGTGTGAGGGGTGAAAAACGAAAATCAAGGTTTTGGAAATGTGGTTGGCCTCAAACCTAACAAATGCCTCCAAAGTGATGTGGGAAAATTTTGGGGGCAAAAGGAATTGATCTTGGCATGGTTGGTGCATAACCAAATTTTGTGATTTTGGTGTTTTGGCTTGATTTTGTGATTTGGTGGTGTGTGGGGTAAAAATCGAAAATCATGGTTTTAGAAATGTGGCTAGACTCAAACCTCACAAATGCCTCCAAAGTGATGCGGGAAAACTTTGGGAGCAAAAGGAATTGATCTTGGCATGGTTGGTGCATAGCCAAGTTTGGTGATTTTGGTGTTTTGGCTAGATTTTTGTGACTTGGTGGTGTGAATGGTGAAAAACGAAAATCATGGTTTGGAAAAATTGGGTGGACTCAATCCTCTGAAATGCCTCCAACGTGATGTGGGAAAAGTTTGGGGGCAAAATGGTTGCTGCTAAGCCAAGTTTTGTGATTTTGGTGTTATGGCTTGATTTTGTGACTTGGTGGTGTGTGGGGTGAAAAACGAAAATCATTGTTTTGGAATTGTGGCTGGACTCAAACCTCAAAAAAATGCCTCCAAAGTGATGTGGGAAAAGTTTGGGCCAAAAGGAATTGATCTTGGTGGGGTTGGTGCATAGCCAAGTTTGGTGATTTTGGTGTTTTCACTTGATCTTGTGACTCGGTGGTGTGAGGGTTGAAAACGAAAATCAAGGTTTTGGAAATGTGGTTGGACTCAAACCTAACAGATGCCTCCAAAGTGATGTGGGAAAAGTTTGGAGCAAAAGGAATTGATATTGACATGGTTGGTGCATAGCCAAGATTGGTGATTTTGGTGTTTTAGCTTGATTTTGTGACTTGGTGTTGTGTGGGGTAAAAAACGAAAATCATGGTTTTAGAAATGTGACTGGTCTCAAACATCACAAATGCCTCCAAAGTAATGTGGGAAAACTTTGGAGGCAAAAGGAATTGATCTTTGTATGGTTGGTGTATAACCAAGTTTGTTGATTTTGGTGTTTTGGCTTGATTTTGTGACTTGGTGGTGTGTGGTGTGAAAAACGAAAAATCATGGTTTTTTAAATTTGGCTGAATTCAAACCTCATAAATGCCTCCAAAGTGATGTGGGAAATGGTTTGCAGCAAAAGGAATTGATCTTGGTATGGTTGGTGTATAGCCAAGTTTGGTGATTTTCGTGTTTTTGTTTGATTTTGTGACTTGGTGGTATGTGGTGTGAAAAACAAAAATCATGGTTTTGGAAAAGTGGCTGGGCTCAAACCTCACAAATTCCTACAAAATGATGTGGGAAAAGTTTAGGAACAAAAGGAATCGATCTTGGTGTACTTGGTGCATAGCCAAGTTTGGTGATTTTACTGTTTTGGCTTGATTTTGTGACTTGGTGGTGTGTGGGGTGAAAAACAAAAATCATGGTTTTGGAAAAGTGGTTGGACTCAAACCTCACAAATGCCTGCAAAGTGATGTGGGATAAGCTTGGGAGCAAAAGGAATTGATCTTGGCATGGTTGGTGCATAGCCAAGTTTTGTGATTTTGGTGTTTTGGCTTGATTTTGAGACTTGGTGGTGTGTGGGGTGAAAAACAAAAATCATGGTTTTGGTAAAGTGGTTGGACTCAAACCTCACAAATGCCTGCAAAGTGATGTGGGATAAGCTTGGGAGCAAAAGGAATTGATCTTGGCATGGTTGGTGCATAGCCAAGTTTTGTGATTTTGGTGTTTTGGCTTGATTTTGTGATTTGGTGGTGTGTGGGGTGAAAAACGAAAATCATGGTTATTGAAATGTGGCTGGACTCAATCCTCATAAATGTCTCCAAAGTCATGTGGCAAAAGGTTGGGACCAAAAGGAATTGATCTTGGTATGGTTGGTGTATAGCCAAGTTTGTTGAATTTGGTGTTTTGGCTTGATTTTGTGACTTGGTGGTGTGTGGGGTGAAAAACGAAAAATCATGGTTTTTGAAATTTGGCTGCATTCAAACCTCATAAATGCCTCCAAAGTGACGTGGGAAAAGTTTGGGAGCAAAAGGAATTGATCTTGGTATGGTTGGCGCTAAGCTAACTTTGGTAATTTTGTTGTTTTGGCTTGATTTTGTGATTTGGTGGTGTGTGGGGAGAAAAATGAAAAATCATGCTTTTTGAAAACTGGATGGACTCAATCCTTTCAAGTGCCTCCGAAGTGATATGGGAAAAGTTTGGGAGCAACAGGAATTGATCTTGTTGTGGTTGGTGCTAAGCCAAGTTTGGTGATGTTGTTCTTTTGGCTACATTTTGCGACTTGGTGGTGTGTGGGGTGAAAAACGAAAATCATGGTTTTGGAAAAGTGGTTGGTCTCAAACCTCACAAATGCTTCTAAAGTAATGTGGGAAAAGTTTGGGGGCAAAAGGAATTAATCTTGGCATGGTTTGTGCATAGCCAAGTTTGGAGATTTAGGTGTTTTGGCTAGATTTTGTGGCTTGGTGGTGTGAAGGGTGAAAAACGAAAATCATGGTTTGGAAAAACTGAGTGGACTCAATCCTCTCAAATGCCTCCAAAGTGATGTGGGAAAAGTTTGGGGGAAAAATGGTTGGTGCATAGCCAAGTTTGGTGATTTTGGTATTTTGGCTTTATTTTGTGACTTGGTGAAGTGTGGGGTGAAAAACGAAAATCATGGTTTTGGAAATGTGGCTTGACTCAAACCTCACAAATGCCTCTAAAGTGATGTGGGATAAGTTTGGGAGCAAATGGAATGGATCCTTGCATGGTTGGTGCTTAGCTAAGTTTGGTGATTTTGGTATTTTGGCTTAATTCTGTGACTCGGTGGAGTGTGGGGTGAAAAACGAAAATCATGGTTTTGGAAATGTGGCTGGGCTCAAAACTCACAAATGCCTCTAAAGTGATGTGGGCAAAGTGATGTGGGATAAGTTTGGGAGCAAAAGGAATTGATCTTGGCATGGTTGGTGCATAGCCAAGTTTGGTGATTTTGGTATTTAAGTCTGATTTTGTGACTTGGTGGTGTGAGGGATGAAAAACGAAAATCAAGGTTTTGGAAATGTGGTTGGCCTCAAACCTAACAAATGCCTCCAAAGTGATGTGGAAAAAGTTTCGGGGAAAAAGGAATTGATCTTGGCATGGTTGGTGCATAGCCAAATTTGGTGATTTTGGAGTTTTGGCTTGATTTTGTGACTTTGTAGCGTTTGAGGTAAAAAATGAAAATCATGGTTTTGGTAATGTGGCTGGACTCAAACCTCACAATTGGCTTCAAAGTGTTGTGAGAAAACTTTGGAGGCAAAAGGAATTGATCTTGACATGGTTGGTGCATAGCCACGTTTGGTGATTTTGGCTTGATTTTGTGACTTGGTGGTGTGTTGGATGAAAAATAAAAATCATGGTTTTGGAAATGTGGCTGGACTCAATCCTCACAAATGCCTTCAAAGTGATGTGGGACAAGGTTGTGAGCAAAAGGAATTAATCTTGGTATGGTTGGTGTATAGCCAAGTTTGGTGATTTTGGTGTTTTGGCTTGATTTTGTGACTTGGTGGTGTGTGGGGTGAAAAACGAAAGTCATGGTTTTTGAAATCTGGCTGCACTCAAACCTCATAAATGCCTCCAAAGTGACGTGGGAAAAGTTTGGGAGCAAAATGATGGAAGAGGGTCAAGCTCAACACCCCATCTTCCACAAACATCCAAGAAGAGCTCATAGGAAATCCATCATTTGGTATCATGAGCTATGGTTCTTCAAAGATGAGTATCTCTTTGTCATTTTCTTTTTGAGTTCTTCTTATTTCCTAGTTGTTCATCTTGTTTCCATATTGTCTTGCTGTTTTAATTTTCGTTTTGAATTGGTGTGCTGTTTGGAATTTTCCGATCGGTGCATCTTGTTCAATTGTTCTTGAGCAATCTTTGTGCAATTTTTTGTTAGGATTCCATATAGTTTGTGTTGCTGTTTTTATTTTAGGTATTTGGGTCCTTATTGCAATTTTAATTGGTTCATATTGTGTTCATTTGAGTCTTTTAATTTTTGAATCTAAATGTGTTTTGTCTAGTCATGTTCTTCCAAAAATGTCATCAAATCCTAGTAGTACTTTTTTTGGCTTATTTGTCTCTTCTTTTTGGTATAAATGCTTGATCTGAATCTGCTGTGTTTTTTATCCTTTGGTGCTTTTTATTTTTAGTTTGAGTTCATATTTGTGTGTTAGATCCACAGAAATTCCTTTCACTAATTCCATTGTGTTTCCTTTGGTATATCCTCTGTTTTACACCATTCTATTTTGGCTGATTTTGCTTATGAAAATTATTTTACACATAAGAAAATTCTGAGCCTCTGGATTTTGCAAGATTGAGGTGTTAGATAAAGGACAAAAAAAGAATCAGTTCAAAGAAAGAAATAGAAAAAAAATGATAAATATTACAAAAACAGTGTGCAATCCTGACGCTACAACTGGCGAATCTGAGCACTGATTTTAGAAAATTTATTATAAAAAAATGGTGCATGCGTTTGGGGTGAAACCAACGCCAAAACTTTGTTGAGATCTTGATCTGTTTGAATATCAATTTTCTGAAGCAAATATTAAAATTCCAGCTCAGCATAAATCTGTGAAAATCACGCTTTCTGGACCACAACAACTTGTTTTAGTGGTGCTGTTTTTGATTTTGAAATCAAATCTAGTGCTATTCCATAGGTTCCATTTTGTGTGCCATCCTTTCTTTGAGTACCTTTTATTTGCTTGTCTAATATTTCATTGAAACTCTTTCTAGTTGTCACATTTAATTTCATTTGTGTGGTGCTGTTTTTCAAATTAATTTGTTTCTTGCTTTAATTCTTTGACCTCTAAGCTTGGTGGTGGATTAATTATCAATTGGTACTTGATTGAGTGGGAATTGACTTGAGGGGAGTCTAGTTTGCTTAATAGGTGTTGGATTGAAGAATTAATTACCTAATTCCAAGAGGAACAAAGGCAAGGGGCAGAAACAAACACTTTTTAAATACACCACATACATTGGAGGGCCCAACAAAGAGGAGACAACAAAGGAAGTGCTAATAGAAAATCAACGAAGGGAGTCCCATCTAATTTCTTTGCAACTTAACTCTTGTTAATTACTTGTTTAATTACGAAATTAGACGGTGAGTGTGTCTTTAAGGGCTCCAAGTGTCCAAGAAGCCTCACCTAGGGCCGACTAGCTTAGAACTATCTAGCCTAGTTTTTGTTAATTGTTTTAATTGCATCTTTTTGCCTTAATTACCTACGTTTATCAAACTGTTTTGTATTGTTTAAGCTTTGTTAATTTTGCTTGGTTGATTAGATAGTTTGCATTGTTTTCTTGCATTAAAATTTGATTTCTCCAACTTAATTGTGTTTTCAGTGGTTTACCAAGAGAAAGATTTGTGTGAAGACATTAAGGGATAGTTTTTGGCTAAGGCAAGACTTGGTATTTAAGTAGTCCATTGTGACTCACCTCTCTTACCTCGAAAACTACCTTCTTTAACTTCCCTCATTTTTCTCAAGGTAAAACATTTCTAGACACAAAACTCTAGTCATGTCTTCTCATTCTTCAAAGTCTATGGAAAGTGATGTGAAATCCATCAAATCCCTTTTAAAACAACTTGCCAAGGATGTTCAATTAATTTCCTATAGACAATTGGAGAACGAGTCTAAAATCAATGAACTAACTAGAGCAAAGGAAGAGAAATCACAAAATTCAAAAAAATCTCATACTCATGCATCTCATTCAAAGGAAGATGAGTCTCTAGGGGAGGGAAGCCTTATAATCAATGACTATTACCAACCACCCCCTAGAAGAAATAGGCAAAGGGAGCAAGAGGGCACAAAGGAGGCTAGGGTAGACCTACCTCATTTCCATGGTAAGGAGAACGTAGAAATCTACCTAGATTGGGAAATGAAAGTAGAACAACTCTTTGCTTGCCATAGGGTGAGTGAAGAACGCAAGGTACCTTTAGCCACCCTTAGCTTCCAAGGGAACGCCATGTATTGGTGGACCTCTCTCGAAATAGAAAGACGTCTTCATAGGGAACCTCCCATTAAGTATTGGAATGACCTTAGGGGAGCCCTAACACGTCGACACATACCCTCATACTACCATAGGGAGTTAATGGACAAGCTCCAAAGACTCCAACAAAAGAATATGAGTGTAGAGGAGTATAGGCAGAAAATGGAGCTCTATATGATGAGAGCATCCATTAGAGAAGAGGAGGACACCACCATAGCAAGATTCCTTAGTGGCCTCTCTCTTGACATAAGAGATAGGGTAGAACTCCTTCCCTACCAAGACTTCAATGACTTGGTTCAACTTTACATTAAAGTTTGATCCTGCCGGTTGACCAAAACGCAAGAATCTTGCCACGTCAAAGGTATCTCCCTATGGATCGGCTTTGCACCACGCTAGCTTCCGTCCTTCACACCTCGATTCTCCTCAAGAACCTGAAAAAGACAGAGTGGCGCCACTGCGGCCGATCGCGCTCCGACGCTCAAGTCAATGACAGAATCACCAAAACTCTAAGAGAGAAAAGCTAAAATCAAGGAACCGTGCAAAATCTCTCTCTGTGTACTCAAGTCTTCTCAAAGCGTAAAGAAGTGTTCTGATCCTGCCTGTTGACCGGAACACTGGAAACTGCCTCGTCAAAGGATCGACGTGCGCACCGCTTCTCACCTCCGTTCCTCTTCGGGATCTACCTCAAGAACCTGCAAAGAAACAGTACGGCGTCGCTGCGGCTGATCGCACTCCAACGCTCAAGTCAGTGACGGGATCACCAAATACTAAGAGAACAAGAACCGTGCAAATCCTCTCTCACAGTCAGCTCTAACTCGCAAGCGTAAAGTGTATGAACTGAACGTGCGTACCTCAGAAAGTTCGTTAAGAACTCTTATATACCTGGTGGCTTTCTCTCTCCTGGCAGTTACAGATTTGGACACGTGGCTTGCATCCAACTGTACACGTGCCATCATCTGGAGGCTCCCTGACTTGGCGTTGCTTCTGCTCTCATTTTGGCTAAGTTACTTATGCATGGTACTGCCCAGTGCATAGCTAACCTGGGGAGGGCGATCTCTACTGGAACTGGCGAGTTAGGGGCCTTCATACACCTTCCCTGTGGTCTCGCCGGCCGCATTCATAATCTGCTTCTCCTTCATCTTCGGCGATGTGCTTGCTCTGGCGATCTCCAATGACTAGGTCGCCTGAATCTACATCTGGCGACTTCATCCTTGAACCTGGCGATCGCCGACTCTGGTAAGCTGGTGATCGGAACACGCCAATATAACAACTGGCGACTACACGAGCCCCCCGACTTCCTTCCCTTCTGCCAACCTGGCGCCTTGTCAACACGCCTATACTGTGGCAGGATGCCACGTCATCACACCCGACCACCAGGGCGGTACATGTTCTAAACGCGCGTACCTTAGAATCTGTTAAGAGTTCCTTATATACCTGTGCATTTTCTCTCTCCTGACGGTTACACCTCTGGATACGTGGCTTGCATCCAGCTGTACACTTGTCACCATCTAGA
Organism: Phaseolus vulgaris; assembly: GCF_051622355.1. Lineage (NCBI taxonomy): Eukaryota > Viridiplantae > Streptophyta > Magnoliopsida > Fabales > Fabaceae > Phaseolus > Phaseolus vulgaris. The sequence continues at coordinate 30,254,101 of NC_143504.1, read as the reverse complement.
ACGTCTTCTGCTTGAGCGCCACTTCTACTCTACAGGCTGTTCGACCAAGTTACTCAGATAAGGAGCAACTCGGTGCATAGCTGCCTTGGAGCGCGATCTCTTCTAATGGCGAGCACGGGGTGTCACCATGCACACCTTCTCTGTGGTCTCGCCTGCCGCTATCACGATCTGCATTACTTGGTCATCGTCCAGGTTCTGGTAAACTGTTCCCTGGCCTCAACCTCTGGCTAGGGAATGATCATCTGATAACTTCATCCTTCGTACTCGTGCCCTTTGAAAGCTTTGAACAAGCTTTCCTGATCTTTCGGCAATGTCCTCCTCTCGTCGATCTCTGACCACTTGGTCGTCTAAGCTCGCATACGGCGGCCACGACACAAGCCTGGTGACCGCCGGTTTAGATATGCTAGAGATCGGAGCACGCCAACTTAACGATTGGCGACTACACAGACTTCCCGATGTCCTTCCCTTCTGTCAGCCAGGTGTTCCGTTCAACACGCCTATATTTTCGCTCGCTGCCACGTCATCACTCCCGACTACCGGGTCGGTACACAAGCCCCCCAGTCTTAAGCGAAGACTTGTCTAGCGAAAAGACTAAGAGGTCACATCACCGTTGATCTACGTGGCGCTGGCACGAAATTCCGAACGTCCGTACCCTCTGCTTTCCTGACGCTCCACCAAACCCCTTTTTCTAATCGCTCGACACGTGGCTTCATCAACGGTCATCTTCAGCTGTCGTTTGCGCTTCCGAAAACGTTTGAAAAACCCTTAAACCCCTTGCACTTCCACTGTTCCATCATCTTTCTGCACTCTCAAACGCTCTGAGTTTTTCTCTGCGAACCCACGAAGCTTCTCAACTCTCTCAATCTCCAACTCTCTTCAATGCTCATCCGATCACAAAAAGGTACCCCTTTTACTCCTTCTGTTGATGTTTGCTGCATTTTAACCGATTCGCATCATCCATTATCTGTCTGAAGCATACGTTGTGGGATGCTTTTTCCTTTTCTCCTTCTCTCGTAGCTTAGGGCTTCGTTCTTCGTCACGTTCATTCCAGCAAACTCTTGTTCGTTCGCTCTGTCTTCTCCATTCTTGATCGAGTCGTTCTGTTGGCTTTGTTTCATCGCTTTCATTTTCCTTTCCAGTTCCTGCGATGGCTCACACAAAATCCACCGCGAACCCTCCTTCTTCGTCGCGAAACCCTCCACCCCAAGCGCGTAGGGTTGCTCTTGGGGCAAATCCTCCACCAGCGCGCAATCTACCACGAGCCTCTGATGCTCCTTCTAACCAGGCTGAGAGGCCTGCAACTTCTCACGCCAACCCCGCTCAGGGAACTCCGCCGGTCGCCGGAGGGGCCTCCCTACCTCCAACAGACTACAAGGAACTCTACCCTTGGGCCACCTCAACTTTGTTAAAAGAGACTTCTTCAATAAACACGGAGTTAGGCGTGCACTAATTAAGGAAAGGGGACCAATCCGAGCTCACATTCCATAAGGAGCACGACAGCAAAATGACCGTGCTGCCCTGCTTCCCGGGTGAACCGATTTGCGCGGATGATAAAGGGAATAACGGCGAGTCGTTCTGCTTTATCTACGCCACCTTCTTCAAGAAAGTGAAGCTCAGACTTCCTTTTACCCGCTTCGAGAGAGAGCTACTAACAGAGCTCAACATCGCCCCTGCCCAGCTTCATCCCAACAGCTGGGCGTTCGTGAGGGCGTTCCAAATCATGTGTGCCCACTTGGAGCCAGCTTTAGTTGACGTCTTCCTGTTTCTGTTCGAGGCTAAGAATCCTGGAGATCGCCTCTGGGTTAGCTTAAACGGGATTGCTGGGAGGTCAATCCTCTCGATCTTCCAGCAATCTTACTGATCCTGCCTGTTGACCAGAACGTTGGATCTTGCCTCGTCAAACTTGGATCGACGTGTGCACCGCTTCAACCTCCGTCCTTCGTCGCGATCCACCTCAAGAACCTGCAAAAGAACAGAGCGGCGCCGCTGCGGCCGATCGCACTCCAACGCCCAAGTCAGTGACTGAACCACCAAATACTTCAAGAGCAAAACTCTAGAACTCTCAAGGAACCGTGCAATGTTCTCTCTCACAGTATGCTCAAGAACTCGCAAGCGTAAAGAATACAATCTGAACGTGCGTACCTCAGAAGTTCGTTGGGAAACCCTTTTATACCTGGTCACTTTCTCTCTCCTGGCAGTTACACACCTGGACACGTGGCTCGCATCCAGTCGTACACGTGCCATCATCTGGAGCCCCCTTGACTTGGGCGCTGCTTCTGACTCTCCTTTGGCTAAGTTACTTATGCATGGTGCTGCCCAGTGCATAGCTAACTTGGGAGCGCGATCTCTACTGGAATTGGCGAGTTAGGGTGCCTTCGTACACCTTCCCTGTGGTCTCGCCGGCCGCCTTCATAATCTGCACCACCTTCATCTTCGGCGATGTGCTTGCTCCGGCGATCTCTAATCACTTGGTCGCCTGAGTTTACATCTGGCGACTTCATCTTTAACCCGGTGACCGCCGGGTCTGGTGTGCTGGAGATCGGAGCACGCCAACATAATAACTGGCGACTTCACGAACCCCCCGACCTCCTTCCCTTCGGCCAACCTGGCGTCTCGTCAACATGCCTATACTGTAGCTTGGTGCCACGTCATCACTTCCGACTACCAGGGCGGTACACTTACAAAGACTGGAAAGGAAAGTTCGTCAAGGTGCGCCCAAACGAGCAAGACCCTTCCCTGCTCGACGGCTTCCCCTTGTACTGGGTACACAAGGGGAACAAAGACTCCAAAGAAAGCTTCAGGACGCCAAGGAGTCCCGACAACATGGGGGAGTTGGACAAGGATCTCTGCCTTTTCTGGAAGAGCGTAGCAGCCGCCAACATCACTTTCCCCACCGCCTCAATAATCTCCTTCGAGCTCCTCGAGGGCCAACTTGAAGCTCACATAGGTTAGCCCTTACCTCGACACCAAGGCTTTCGTTTTGTGTTGGAACTTGATCCTGCCTGTTGACCGGAACGCTGGAAACTGCCTCGTCAAAGGATCGACGTGTGCACCGCTTCAAACCTCCGTTCCTCTTCGAGATCCACCTCAAGAACCTGCAAAGAAACAGAGCGGCGCCACTGCGGCCGATCGCACTCCAACGCCCAAGTCAGTGACGGTATCACCAAATACTAAGAGAACAAGAACCGTGCAAATCCTCTCTCATAGTAAGTTCTATAACTCGCAAGCGTAAAGAGTATAATCTGAACGTGCGTACCTCAGAAAGTTCGTTAAGAACTCTTATATACCTGGTAGCTTTCTCTCTCCAGGCAGTTACAGACTTGGACACGTGGCTCGCATCCAACTGTACACGTGCCATCATCTGGAGGCTCCCTTACTTGGCGCTGCTTCTACTCTCATTTTGGCTAAGTTACTTATGCATGGTACTACCCAGTGCATAGCTAACTTGGGAGTGCGATCTCTACTGGAACTGGCGAGTTAGGGGCCTTCATACACCTTCCCTGTGGTCTCGCCGGCCGCCTTCATAATCTGCTTCTCCTTCATCTTTGGCGATGTGCTTGCTCTGGTGATCTCCGATGAGTAGGTCGCCTGAATCTACATCTGGCGACTTCATCTTTAACCCGGTGATCGCCGATTCTAGTAAGCTGGAGATCGGAACACGCCAACTTGACAACTGGCGACTACGCGAGCCCCCCGACTTCCTTCCCTTCTGCCAACCTGGCGCCTTGTCAACACGCCTATACTGTAGCAGGATGCCACGTCATCACTCCCGACTTCCAGGGCGGTACACAAGCCCCCCAGTCTTAAGCGAAGACTTGTCTAGCGAAAAGACTGAAAGAGCCACGTCAGCACCGATCTACGTGGCACTGACGCAGAATTCCAAGCGGTTGTACCTTCTGCTGCTCTGACGCTCCACCAAACCCCTCACTCATCGCTCGACACGTGGCTTCATCAACGGCTCTCTTCATTTGCCGTTTGCGCTTCCTAAACCCATTTCGAAAAAACTCTTAAACCCATTTTCACTTCACACTGTTCCATCACTTTCTTCGTGCTTGCAAACGCTCTAACTTCCTTCTGCGAAAACTCTCAACGCTCTCCAACACTCTAGATCACCATCTTCCTCCATCGTCTTCCTGATCATCGAAAGGTACCTACTTTCCTTCATCTGCTGGTTTTTCTTGCATTTTCACCGATTCGCATCATCCTGTAACTGCTTGGTGCATACGCTGTGGGTTGCTTTTTTTTCATTTCTCTTTCTGCGTTTCTTAAGGCTTCGTCAATCGTCGCGACGAACCTACATTCGTTCGTTTTTCACCTTCCTTCTATGATCGAGTCAGCCTCTGTAGCCCCTGATCATTTTTCCTTTTCTTCTTTCTTTGCAGCTGCAACCATGACTCGCTCAAAGATCACCCCGAACCCTCCTCCTTCATCACGAAACCCCCCTTCACAAGCACACGATCCACCACGAGTTCGTGGCGCTTCATCTTCCCAGGCTGAGAGGCCTGCGTCTTCCCGTCCTGTTCTGGCCCAGGCGACTCCACCCATCGCCGGAGGAGCCCCCGTTCCCCTGCCAGACTTCAAAACCTTGTACCCCTGGGCCAACTCGACCCTTCTGAGGGAGACATCCTCTGTGAATACTGCGGGAGCAGTTTTGCGGCTAACTAAGGGGGATGAGCTTCATCAATCTTTTCACAAGGAGCACGACGAGAAGATGATGGTGCTTCCTTGCCCCCCCGATCTGCCTGTTTGCGCCGATGACAAGGTGAGCGCCGACGGGCCCTTCTGCTTCATCTACACGACCTCACTCAAGAAGGTGAAGCTCAAGTTCCCTTTCACCCGATTCGAGAGGGAACTCCTAACCGAGCTCAACATTGCCGCCGCCCAGCTTCACCCCAACAGCTGGGCGTTTGTTCGAGCTTTTCAAGTGATGTGCGACCACCTGGGGTTGCCCGCATCGGTGGATGTATTCCTGTTCCTCTTCGAAGCCAAGCACCCAGGAGACCGCCTGTGGATCAGCTTGAACGCGATTGCTGGGAGGTCCATCTTTGCTATCTTCCAGCAATCCTACAAGGACTGGAAGGGGAAGTTCGTCCAAGTGCATGCGAACGACAAGGACGCCTCCCTTCTCGATGGCTTCCCCTTGTACTGGGTGGACAAGGGGAAGAAGGAGTCCAAGAGCTGCTTCAGGAGGCCCAGAAGTCCCGACAGCATGGGAGCTTTGGACAGAGATCTCTGTCTCTTCTGGAAGAGGTGGCGGACGCCAATATTACTTTCCTTACCACCACCTTGATATGCTTCGAATTCTATGAAGACCAGCTAGATATTCGAATAGGTTAGGACATTAAACTATTGTTTTGATACTGCTTCTGTTTAGCTGTTTCTGGGCGTCTTGTGCCTTATGCGCAAGACTTTGGTTTTACCTTTCCTGCACATATCATCTGCTTTGCTGTTTTACTACCTTATGCACTTATTTTTTCCTTGAGTTAACCCATGCATTTTCGTTCCATGCAGACAACATGTTGGGCAAAGGCATGCTCGCCGAATTGAAGGCGCTCGCCCGAAACCACGGGTTGGCGACGGGCTCCCAAACAGTGCCCAACTCGGTGGTGGAGTCTGCCATCGTCCACGGGCGATCGCCACCCAAGGAACCTACCCAATGCAAGAAACTGGTCCTTAAGAGACCTAAAAGGAAAGCCCCTCAAGTCATCCATGAGGAGGAAGAAGAGGATGACGAGGTCACCGAGGATGGCCTCGTTACAAAGAGGAAGAGGGTGGCACCTTCTTCACCACCTGCTCCACCCCCTCTTCCCACCTCAACACCACTATCGACACCTGCTCCTCCTCCATCATCGCCACCCCCACAGGCTCCTGCCTCTCCAGTCCAAGCGGTCCCACTGGCCACTGCGCCACCTGCAGTTGAGGCCCAAGAGCCAAACTTCCTGGAGGACCCCCCAAGCGCCTCTACAACCTATGTGTCAGCTGGAGGGGGTCCCCCTTCAAACGCCTCAGCTGCAGAAGATGCTCCAATCGGGGATGAGGTTGCTCATACCTCTCCGATTCTGATCACCGAATCCCCGATTCCGTTGCCACGCCAGGAAGCAACTACTGAAGAACCTGCTAAGGAAGGGGGCGACGAGAACCCACAACAGGCCCACCTGGCGCCTCTCCAAGCAGCAAACCTCCCTTTGGAGGTCACAAGGATGTGGGAGCCTCTAACTGCCAAGCTGAAGACCATAGCAGAGGATATCCCGGTGATCATAACCAGAGCTGTGGAGAGCTCAACCAGGAGGCTCCAAGACGACCTCTTCAACCTCAAAACCGAAAAAAGCACCATGAGGGTCGAGGTGGAGAAGTTGTCTTTCAGCCTGACGCTCGCAGAAATCGAACACTCCCGAGTGGAGGATGCAATGAACACCGAGCTCAGGCTGGCGCGCAAGGAGGCCACTGACCTTCGCCACAAGGTGCATCAACTTGCTCAAGAGAAGGTCGAATTGGAGAGCAAGATTGTGCCTCTTCGCGCCAGGGCGGTTGACCTGGAGGCTCTCATGAAAGCTGACGCCGCTAAGGTGCAAAAACTGGAGCAGAGGTCGATCGACCAAGAGAAATTACTTGGGCAAGTGGAAAAGGCGAGGGACGACGCCATAGCTGATCTTGCCGAGGCCAACAAAGAGAAAGGAAAGGCAGTCGCTGAACTAGCCCAAGCGCAAGCGGAAACCAAGAAGGTTACTGAAGACCTTCTCCAGGCTCAAGAGACCAACGAACAACTCAAAAAATAGGTTGAAGAGCTGGAGCAACAGAATAAAGAGTTGAAAGAGCAAACTGAAGACCTCAAGAAGCGGATTGAGGAACTTCAGAAGCAAATTGAAGAACTCAAGCTAAACTCTGCTCAAATTCTGGCTGCTGGATTTGAAGCTGCGCGGGAACTATTTGCTTGCCTATTCCCCGACCTGGATCTCAGCATGGTGTCGCTGAACAATGAAGTAGTAGATGGAAAAGTCGTTCCTGCTGAAGACTAATCAACTCTTCTTCATCTACTACCTTCGTGTTTTCCCTTGTATTATTCTGTAATAAACTCGTGTATATGTGCCTTTAACAGATACTTATCTTAATGACAAAGTTTGGGTATTCCCTCTCCTGACTTCTTTACGCGCTTTAACCTTCTTTGCATGTTTAACTTTGTCGGATTTAACTTAATGATTTTGCAAACACGACTTTTGACTTAACTGCTTCGAACCACTTCAAACTTAAGCAATAATCACTTTAACCAACTTGTACTCTTAAGGCAACTAACCTTATCGTAAGAATATCCCTCAAGCAGCGAACTGTAACTCAGTTACTGGCTCAAACACCGTCCCACTCGACCTGCCTTATCAAACAGGTCTTTCAACCTTCTCGCCGCTGTTTGAACTCTTCCTGATCGCCAAAGACTCTTGGTGATATCAGCTTCTTTCCAGCCTCCCGCTTTGGCCATTGTTTCTTTATCTGGGGGTAGAAACGCCTTTTGGGATCCTTCTTTACCTCCCTGAACTTCAGAACGAAAGACCGGGTGACTAGGCGTTCTCTTCGAACCTACCTTAGCCACCTTCCAAACTTCTTCCACCCTCTGCACCATACCTGAACTCGTTCAAGACGAGAAGGATTTTATCTTGCCTAAGCTCGCATGTAGGCGAGAAGGTCTTTGAACTCGCCTGAACTCGCTCATTGGCGAGAAGGTCTTTAACTCGCCTGAACTCGCTCATCGGCGAGAAGGTCTTTAACGTGCCTGAACTCGCTCATCGGCGAGAAGGTCTTTAACTCGCCTGAACTCGCTCATCGGCGAGAAGGTCTTTAAACTCGCCTCTACATTGCCCCAGGGGTTACATCTTCTCGCCCCCAGAAACACGGAGGACTTTTCCTCTTTCTTGCCTGCACTCGCTCGACGGCGAGGAGGTCTTTAACTTGCCTCTACATTGCCCCAGGGGTTACATATTCTCGCCCCCAGAAACACGGAGGACTTTTTCTCTTTCTCGCCTGCACTCGCTCGACGGCGAGGAGGTCTTTAACTTGCCTCTACATTGTCCTAGGGGTTACATCTTCTGGCCCCCAGAAACACGGAGGACTTTTTCTCTTTCTCGCCTGCACTCGCTCGACGGCGAGGAGGTCTTTAACTTGCCTCTACATTGCCCCAGGGGTTACATCTTCTCGCCCCCAGAAACACGGAGGACTTTTTCTCTTTCTCGCCTGCACTCGCTCAACGGCGAGGAGGTCTTTAACTGGTGCCTCCGATCGCCGAAAAACGATGAGGACTTAAAAACTTTAACTGGTGCCTCCAATCGCCGAAAAACGATGAGGACTTAAAAACTTTAACCGATGCCTCCAATCGCCGAAAAACGATGAGGACTTAAAAACTTTAACTGATGCCTCTAATCGCCGAAAAACGATGAAGACTTAAAAACTTTAACTGGTGCCTCCAATCGCCGAAAAACGATGAGGACTTAAAAACTTTAACTGATGCCTCCAATCGCCGAAAACGATGAGGACTTAAAACTTTTAGAAAGCACGCGGTATATCTTTACTTGCCTTAAATCACGTACAAGTGACAAGGTCTTTCTTCAAAACTTTTGGAAAATAGCACACATGCAATCTGAAAACGCCTTATACTTCGAAAACTCTTCTTTTATTGGGTGGCCTCGTTAAAAACCCTCCTTAGGGAAAAAAGAGTGCCCCCTTCAACTGTTTCAACAGAGACATTGTAATATGACTTTGTTTTTGTCTTTACTTACAAAGCTCTTAACTATTGTACAACTTCAGGTGCGTGGCGTTCCAGGTGCGAGGAATCGCCCCTCCTTCCAGCGTCTCTAAGCGGTAGGCGCCGTTCCCGAGCGCCTCGGTTATTCTGAACGGTCCCCCCACTTGGGTGACAGTTTATTCTCCATCTCGTACTGGTGGGCCTTCCTCATCACCAAGTCGCCTTCTCTAAACTGCCTTGGCATCACCTTCGAGTTGTATCTTCGTTCAATCCTTCTCTTCACGGCTTCAGCCTTCAATCTCGCCTCTTCCCTGACTTCATCCAGTAGATCCAGGTTTAGCCTCCTTTCTTCATTCGAGTCTTCCTCTACGAAGTTCTGGAATCTCGGCGAGCTCTCCTGAATTTCTACTGGAAACATGGCGTCACACCCATAGACCAAGCTGAAAGGGGTCTCATGGGTCCCTGACTGCTCGGTGGTGTGGTACGCCCAGACTATACGGGGTACCTCCTCAGCCCAACTTCCCTTGGCTTTCTCAAGCCTTCTCTTCAAACCTCTCAACAACACCCGATTAGCTGACTCCACCTGGCCATTTGTCTGAGGGTGCTCGACGGATGCAAACACTTGTTGAATTCCCACTCCTTCGCAAAGCTTCTTCAACAGGTGGCTTGCAAACTGCGTCCCATTATCCGACACCAGGCGTTTGGGCACTCCAAACCTGCACACGATGTTCTTCCACACGAAACCTTCGATCTTATGTGCGGTGATCTGGGCCACTGGTTCTGCTTCAATCCACTTGGTGAAATACTCAATCGCCACCACCAAGTACCTCATCTGCCTGATCGCCAGCGGGAAAGGTCCCAGGTCATCACGTCAGCTTCAATCCACTTGATGACTTGTGAACTGGGTGCCATTGTCGGAAACCAGCCTCTTGGGTATTCCGAAGCGGCAGACAATGTTCTTCCAGACGAAGTGTTCGACTTTCTGTGCGGTGATGTGTGCAACTGGCTCTGCCTCTACCCACTTGGTGAAATATTCGATGGCCACAATGAGGAACTTCATCTGCCTTGTCCTAGGATGTCAATCCCCCATGTATGGAATGGCCACGGGCTATGGATGGACCTCAACTCCTCAGGGGGTGCCTTGTGCCAATCTGCATGCAGCTGACATTGTTTGCATCGCTGAGCAAACCTTATGCAATCTTCCTTCAGCTTTGGCCAGTAGTACCCCGCGCGGAGTACTCTACTTGCCAAAGTGCGACCACCTACATGGCTTCCGCACACCCCCTCATGCAGCTCAGACATGAGTCTGGTGCATTGCTCGCCGTGTACACAGATCTGCACAGGGTGAGAAAATCCAAATCTAAATAGGCTTCCATCTATGAGAGTAAACTTACTTGAACCCCTCTTTATTCTTTTTGCCTCTGCCAGATCGAGCGGGAGTACACCATCTTCTAAGTATAGCTGGTATGGCGTCATCCAGGTGTCGGGTTCCTTCTCCGCATGAACCTCCATCGACTCATCGGTCTTTGAGGGTCGCGATCTCACCCTCGGTGCTCTTAGCGTTTCTTGGGTCAACGACCGATGACCGATCGTGAGACGCTCCATTTTCTTGCATACGTGAAGCACCTGGTTGTTTGATACGAATGCGCGCGGCACCTTCAGGGTCTCCTGAATGACGGTCCTCTGCTTCCCCCCCTTGCCTGAGCTGGCCAGCTTGGCAAGCAGGTCTGCTCGGGCATTCTGCTCTCTTGGCACGTGCACTAACTCAAACTCGACGAAGGACGTCTTCAGGAGCTGCACATACTCCAGGTAGGCTGCCATCTGGGGGTCCTTTGCTTGGAACTCCCCGGTAACCTGCCCGGTGACCAGTAACGAATCGCTCTTGGCCAGCAGATTTCTTGCTCCCATTTCTCTTGCTAACAACATTCCTGCGATCAGGGCCTCATACTCCGCCTGATTGTTGCTAGCTTTGAAGGCGAAGCGGAGGGACTGCTCGATCAGTACCCCATTTGGTCCTTCCAGGATGACTCCCGCGCCGCTTCCCTGCTGATTAGAGGAGCCATCCACCGATAACACCCATCGGAAATTTAGCCCTTCTGTAGGTGTCGCGATGGATGATAGCTCGACTACGAAGTCCGCGAACACCTGCCCCTTGATCGGTCCTCGGGGCTCGTACTGAATATCAAATTCTGACAATTCTACTGCCCATTTGACCATCCTGCCTGCTACATCAGGTTTCTTCAATACGTTATGGATAGGCAGATCAGTCATCACGACCACTGTGAAGCTGTGGAAGTAATGCCTGAGCCTTCTGGCTGAAAACACCACCGCCAGAGCAGCCTTCTCGAGGGCCTGGTACCTTGTTTCAGGGCCTTGCAGCACCTTACTCACGAAGTAAACAGGCCTCTGGGCCTGGTCCTGCTCTTGCACCAGGACTGAACTGACTGCCCTCTCCGTAACAGCAAAGTACAGACGAAGAGGGATGCCTACCTGGGGCTTTCGCAGGACTGGTGGGCTCGCCAGGTACCCCTTTAGCTTGACGAAAGCCTCCTCGCACTCCTGTGTCCAGAGAAATCTGCTGTTGCGTTTGAGACACTGGAAGTATGGGTGACCTTTCTCCCCACCAGCGGACATAAATCGGGACAGTGCTGCCAAGCGACCGGTGAGCTGCTGCACCTCCTTCACCGTCGTTGGGCTCCTCATTGCCACGATCGCCGCGCACTTCTCCGGGTTAGCTTCGATTCCTCGCTCTGTCAAGAGGAAACCCAAGAACTTCCCAGCCTCCACACCGAATATGCATTTCTCAGGGTTGAGCTTCAGCCTATACTTCGCAATGGTAGTGAATAGCTCTTCCAGATCAGCTGCATGATGCTTCTTCTCTTGGGACGTAACCACCATGTCATCTACATAGGCGTGTACGTTCCTTCCCAGCATGGGCGAGAGCACCCTATCCATGAGCCGCTGGTAGGTAGCCCCCGCATTCTTCAACCCAAATGGCATGACCTTGTAGCAATAGCAAGACCGTTCCGTCATAAACGCGGTCTTGCATTCGTCCATTGGGTGCATCCTGATCTGGTTATACCCTGAGAAAGCGTCCAAGAAGCTGAGTAGCTTTCCCCCCGAGGCGCTATCAACTAGAGCATCTATACTGGGTAGGGGGTAAGAATCCTTGGGGCACGCCTTGTTGAGGTCAGTGAAGTCCATGCACATTCTCCACTTGCCGCTTGCCTTCTGCACCAGTACCACATTCGCTAGCCACTCGGGGTACTGGATTTCTCTGACATGCCCTGCGACAAGGAGCTTCTGCGCTTCGTCGTGGATCACCTTCCTCTTCTCCTCGTTGAATTTCCTTCTCCTCTGTCGCACCGGTCGAACCATGGGGTCCATCGATAGACGATGGCAGAGGAAATCGGGGTCGATTCCTGGCATGTCGGATGCTGACCATGCAAAGGCATTCATGTGCTTCTCAATCACACCCATGATCAGCCTTCGCTCTTCTTCAATAAGGGATCCCCCCAACTTGAATTTTCTTCCCCTGATGTCCACTTCGACCCATCCTTCAGCTGGGTGGGGCCTTCTCTCACTGGCAATGACCGCTCTCGCGATCCCTGACTCGCGAGGAGTGATCGTGCCTTCCTCTTCTTCTTCAACTTGGGCTACCTGGGAGCCCCCCACCGCAGCGTTTTCCATCCTCTGAGCGCCTTGTGTCTCCCTGACCGCCAATCGCTCTTCGCGCACGCCTGGTGGTGGTTTTGTGGTGACATGGCACACGCTTCTTTTTTGCTTCAAGCTGTTCTCATAACAGCGTCTTGCCTCAGCTTGATCCGACTTGATGGTTATCACGGTCCCTTCCATCGACGGCAGCTTCAACTTCATATGCCTTGTCGATGGTATTGCGCCCAGTCTATTGAGCGTTGGCCTCCCCAACAGGACATTGTACGCAGAAGGGGCGTTCACCACCAGGTACTTTATCTTTTCAGTGCGGGCTGTCGTTCCGTCAGAGAACGTTGTCCTCAGCTCGATGTATCCCCGCACTTCTACCTGATCCCCTGCAAAACCGTAGAGACAACCAATATACGGTCTTAACTGATCAGGGGACAACTGTAGCTTGTTGAATGTTGGCCAGAACATGACATCCGCCGAGCTTCCTTGATCTACAAGTACTCTATGCACCCGTCTTCCTGCCGTGATGAGAGAAATGACCACAGGGTCGTTGTCGTGCGGGACAACATCCCGTAGGTCAGCTTTCCTGAAGATAATGTCCACCTCAGGGTAATGACTCTTATTCACTGCATCTACCGCCATCACCGATCGAGTGTATCTCCTTCTTTGTGAAGCTGTGCATCCCCCACCAGAGAAGCCTCCAGCAATCGTCTGCACTTCCCCATGCACAGGGACTTCATGCTGTTGCTCTCCAGTTTGGGATCCTGACGCGCGATCACCCTGCGACTCACGTAGGTAATCTGCTAGAAAACCAGACTTCACCAACTCTGCCAGTTGGTGTCCCAACGCCAAACAGGAATGAAGTGTATGGCCAAAGGCCTGATGAAACTCACACCATTCATTCTTCTTCCTTCCAAGTACCTTATCTGTCTTCTCTGGTACTCGTAGTCTTGCCGCTACGGCGGGAAGGGCGATGAGATCCGCCAATCCCACCATGAAATTGTATCTCGGGGGTGCGTTATTCTCCCTTGCACGCCCCTTGCTCTGGTCTTTGCCTGGTGCATAGGGACGAGGTTTTTCCCGCACCTTCTTCCCCTCCTTGGCCTCATGCACCCTGGCTTGCTGTGGCTTTCCTTGCCCTCCACGCGGCCTGGGTGGTGCAGCACTTCCCCTCTTCTCAGAAACCTCTGTTTCTGCCACTATGTGCGCCACCGCACGTCGTCGAATCTCTGCAAAGGTGCTGGGATGGCTCCTGATGAGAGACTCGCTGAAAGGGCCAGGCAGCACACCCTTCTTAAACGCGTGCACCAGCATATCTTCATCTTTGCTGGGCAGTCTAACCACTTGTGCTCCAAAGCGGTTGAGGTAGTCTTTCAGCGACTCACCTTGGTACTGGCGCACGTCGAACAGATCGTAGGACACCACTGCAGGTGCCTTGTTGACAATGTATTGCTCAGTGAAGAGCTTCGAGAACTGAGAGAAAGACGTGATGTGTCCTTCTGGTAGGCTTACGAACCACTCCATGGCGATTCCGCTGAGCGTACTCATAAACATTTTGCAGTAGACAGCGTCTGAACCCCCAGACAGCATCATCTGGGTGTGGAACGCCGTCAGATGCGCTTCCGGGTCTTCTACCCCCTTGAACGATGCTTTGACCCCCACCAGGTTGGGAGGCACCATGGTTCCCATGATCTCAGGGGAGAATGGCATGGGAAATGCCCTTGGAGGTGAGGGCTGCCTAGACATCCTTTCGTCAACAACGTGCTCCCTCTGCGCCTGCAGCGTCCTTCTCAACTCTTCGTTGACACGATTCAGCTCATCGTTCCTGCTTTGCGACGCAGCCAACTCCGTCTGCATCCTTTCTTGTTCAACTTTCGACGCTGCAGCGTGCGCACCATTTCCAGGACCTGCGCCATTGTCACAGCTCCTTCGTCAGCGGATGGCGCAGGTGATGGTTGTCTGTTTCTAGGCATCCTTCTCTATCAAAGAAACTGATTAAACTCTTGTAAGCTTTAAAACTGTGGTATATATGGGACAACGATTCACTCGTGCCCCACGGTGGGCGCCAAATGATCCTGCCGGCAACTCGAACGTGGACGAATCGCTTCGTAGCACTCTCTGCCCTGTCTACACGACTGCGTCTCCTGCGGAATCACCCTCCGAACTTTCTCTCGGATGTCTTCAAATGTGACCTGCAAAACACACAGACGGCGCCTCTAGCGGCCGTTTGCACTCCGACGATCAAGTTAGTCCAACAGAACCACCAGAAACTGGAAACTAGTAATGTGTGTGAGAAAAACTTGCACTCTGTTTTTCGTCTCTCTTTTTTTCTTCCTTCACCCTCACTCTGATTATCTCTTTTATCTCTCTTTCCCTACTTCTGGGCATAACAGAATTCTGTTATGCTTTTCTGGCATGTGTCAGAACCCTGTTATGCTTTTCAGAGAAAGCGTACCTTCAGAATCAGCAATGGGGAGCATGAGAGTCTGCGCATGTATGCGCCTGTCTGTACCTTTAGTGGTACGGAGTGCTCTTTTGTCTGGACCGCACCCCTCTCAGATGATGACACGTGGAGGCCTGCAACTCACATCTAACCACACACGTGTCACTTACTGGAAGGGCTCTAGCGCCTCTCTTTGTGTGCCTAAGTTACGCCCTTGCGGAGTAACTTAGGATGCTTCTCTTATCTGGGTAAATCGCATACTCTTAGGAGAACGTCGGGTGTGGCTGGTCTAGGCACACTCACCGAACGTTACTCTCTGCGTAGGCGACTTACCCTTCACGATGCCACGCACGTAATGGGTTGAGGGAATCACCAATCACCGACTGGCTTACTAGTTCCCTCAGGCCACTCTCGTGCATGATTCCTTGAGGTGTGCTCATGCGAGGTCCATGCGTAACGCTCTCGCTGGGAACCTTAGTCCCAGTTTAACTGCGTGTAACACGAGACCCCGATGACTGATCAGTGTTTATTCGCTTATCGGCTCTGCCTCCAGGCGCGAGTCTGGGAACTGGTCTGCTGGTGGTCACTTGGCTACTGACCCCCGATCACCATTCTGGGTGATCTATCCCCCGACCTCTCTGCCGCCTGATCTGTCGGTGGTAACTTGGTTACTGACCACCGATCACCTCTCTTGGCAATCGTCCCCCCGACCTCTCTGCCACCTGGTCCACGTGTCACCCTTCGAGTGGTCCACGTGGTTCTCTGCTGCTGACGTCATCGACTACCGATGACCGATCGGATCAGTATCCATATCACGTAGAGGCATTCGATCTAGACCAACATTAGACAATCTATAATCTATCTCAAATGTCGTCTTCTCTATCTTGTCAATATCTTCAATGGTTTCATTTTCCATGAACTTCACATCATGACTTCTAGTTGACTTCCTCTCAACAGGATCAAAGAACTTGTACCCAAATTCACCTTGACCATAACCAATAAAGATGCACTGCCTTGTCTTCGCATCCAACTAGTTTCTTCTTCTTGGCTACTATATTTATCTTTGTTCCTTAAGATCATAGATCTTTCATTGGAACAATGAGATGCTAGATGACCCTTACCAAGACATTCTAAACATTGAATTTCTCTAGCTTGAGTGTGTGAGATATTTTCAGATAGGTTTTGGGAAAGTTTTAGAGATGTTTCTTTTATATGTTCTTCCCCTCTTTGGAACTCATGCTTGTCATAAGATACAGAGTATGAACTTTCTTTTTGACTTGATTGTTTACTCAAAATTTGTTTGTCAACTTTAAGGCTAAGTTGAATCAAGTCATTTAAATATCTATAAGGTAAAAGTTCAACTTTGTTTCTTATCTCAAGTTTGAGACCACTTAAAAACCTAGATATGGTGGTATGGTTTTCTTCATTAATCCCTGCCCTTTTTATATATAACACCATCTTTTGCCAATATTCTTCTACACTCAGATTTCTTTGATGAAGTCTTTGGAGCTTGTCCATCAACTTCCTATTGTAATGTGAGGGAATATGGCGACATCTCAAGGCTCCCCTAAGGTCATTCCAATATATAATGGGAGGGTCCTTGTGGAGATGTCTCTCTCTTTTTAGGGCAATCCACCAATTCATAGCATTTCCTTGAAAACTTAAGGTGGCTAAGGGTACTTTCTTTTCTTCACTCACATGGTTGCAAGCAAAAAATTGTTCTACCTTCATTTCCCAATCAAGATATGTTTCAACATTTTCTTTTCCATAGAAATGAGGTAGCTCTACCCTATCCTCCTTTGGGCTTTCTTGTCTTTCTTTTCTAGCTCTCCTAGGGGGTGTTTGATAATAGTCATTAGTTATAAGGTTTTGTTTCCCAAAAGAATTATTCACCCTATAGCTAGATGCATGAGAACTCTTTCCGGATTTGGTGTAATCATCTCTTTCTTTAACCATTTGCAACTGTTTATATGAAAGTGCTTGAACATTATCCCGACCAGACATCGCGCACCAATGCTTGGTAAGGGAAGGGGGCAACATGAGATGGGCCCAGACGCTCCTACCAGGGGATTGGTTAGTCTGTGAGATTGCTATCCTAAGATTGATGTTGGAACAATATCGGGCCTCACTGATAGAGGGAGAAGATCGGACATTGGTCGTCCGGACGATGTAGGGGGCCACGTAAGGTGGACCCAAGAGTTTTGTTAAGATAACAGTTAAAGACGAGAGATATGTGGGAAGCCTAAGTCACAAAGGATCCATGCACGTGGTGTGTATGACGCATGAAGGCGCATCACATGCGAATAATCCTAGGAGGCGTTAAGGCCCATTAGGGTTAGGGTTTCCATGGAAAGCTGCATGCATGGCACGTGAATATTTAGGGCACCCATGAAGCAGATGGCGCTAGAGATTAGGTGCACAAGTTGGTACCCAAGCGACCACTCCGTCATTCGTTACACTCTAGTTAAGGGAAGTTCATGTGCCAGATACGCTAAGATTCTATGAATTGCAGCGCAAGGACATTCTTTAAGGAACCCTAGTCAAGGGTAACAACGCAAAGGTAAACCCTAGTTTCAGCCTATATAACGGTGTACCGCCCTGGTAGTCGGGGGTGATGACGTGGCATCCTGCTACAGTATAGGCGTGTTGGCAAGGCGCCAGGTTGGCAGAAGGGAAGGAAGTCGGGGGGCTCGTGAAGTCGCCAGATGTAAACTCAGGCGACCAAGCGGTTGGAGATCGCCAGAGAAAGCACATCGCCGAAAATGAAGGAGAAGCAGATTATGAAGGCGGCCGGCGAGACCACAGGGAAGGTGTATGAAGGCACCCTAACTCGCCAGTTCCAGTAGAGATCGCACTCCCAAGTTGGCTATGTACTGGGTAGTACCACGCATGGGTAACTTAGTGAAACAAGAGTAGAAGCAGCGCCCAAGTCAAGGAGGCGCCAGATGATGGCACGTATACAGTTGGATACGAGCCACGTGTCCAAGTCTGTAACTGCCAGGAGAGAGAAAGTAACCAGGTATATAAGAGTTTTCAACGAACTTTCTAAGGTATGCACGTTCAGATTATACTCTTTACGCTTGCGAGTTATAGAGCTGACTGTGAGAGAGGATTTGCACGGTTCTTGTTCTCTTAGTATTTGGTGATTCGGTCACTGACTTGGGCGTTGGAGTGCGATCGGCCGCAGCGGCGCCGCTCTGTTTCTTTGCAGGTTCTTGAGGTGGATCTCAAAGAGGAACGGAGGTGTGAAGCGGTGCACACGTCGATCCTTTGACGAGGCAGTTTCCAGCGTTCTGGTCAACAGGCAGGATCATCAGGCGCCCACCGTGGGGCCGTGTAAAACTTGCTCCCATCCACAGCGTGAGTTCTTGGAGGTTTTTGAAGTTTTCTGCGTGGTTGTGTGCTGGTGCAACCATCGCTCGCTGTTTGCTTGAGTTTCGTTCGGTGAATTCGCGTTTTATACCGTTCGTTTGGGTTTTCGATCGGTGGAGAAAGGGTTTCCTGCTGTTACGCGTAATTTGTTCGGTGGAGTTTGAGTCCTTTCGCTCGTTTGGTTGTCCGTGGGGAAGCGGTGGTTTCTGGTGAAGTTGTGGTTTTCTTTGAAGGTTTACGGTGTTCTTGAGTTTTCTTGCGCAGTTTCGCACAGTTTTCTCCGATTGATCGCTGAATCGATCGTGGTTGAAGTGTCGTTCGCTGCATTCTGTGATTCGCTGAGTTTCATGAGAAAAATAAGAAGCAATCGCTCAAGTCCAGTTGCGCCCGTCGCTGCCGAAGGCGCCGCTGCCATGACCATGGCGCAAATGACAGAGATGATGCGTTCGTTGCAGGCAACTGTGGAAGCCTCACGCATAGAGCAGGCGAGAATGCATGAGGACCTGGTCGCCTCTCGCGCCAGGAATGAGGAGCTCAGCAAGGTGACTGAGGAGCTGCGTCAAGCTCTTCAGGAGCAGCAAGGGCGTTCTTCTGCTGAAGAGGTGGCGCCGTCGTCGCCACCTCGTGTTTTCCCTATGCCTTTTGTTCAGGCGATTACTGACACGCCTATTCCTACGAGCGTGGTTCTGGTTAAGGCTGTCTTTACCGGCGTGGAGGATCCGGAGGCACATCTAACCACGTTCCATACGCAGATGATGCTGTCGGGAGGGTCAGACGCCGTGTATTGCAAGATGTTTGTGAGCACGCTCCAAGGAACGGCGTTGGAGTGGTTTGTGAGCCTACCTAACGGTCACATAACCAATTTTCAGCAGTTCTCGAAGGTTTTCGTCGAGCAGTACATCGTGAACAAAGCACCGCCCAGGGTGTCTTATGATCTGTTTGATATAAGGCAGTACCAGGGAGAGTCCCTCAGAGATTACATGAATCGCTTTGGAGCGCAGATGGTCAGATCGCCGGCCAAGGATGAAGAAATGTTGGTCTATGCATTCAAGAAGGGCGTGCTGCCAGGACCATTCTGCGAGGCCTTGATCAAGGCTCACCCTGCCACGTTTGCTGAGGTCAGGCGACTTGCGGTGGCTCACATCGCCGACGAGAGTGAGGTCGCCGAGAAGAGAGGGAGCGTGGCTCCCGCTAGGCCACGCGCCCAGACCAGGATCCAGCCGCAAAGGGTGCTGGAGACAGCGGCGGCGGCCAGGAAGGACCAGAGGAGTCGCCATCCTTATGGTAGTATGAACCAGGGGAGGGGCCAGGGACGCCAGCAACCAGCACGCCGGGAATACAATTTCCCGCCTAAGCACAAGTTTGTTATGGGATTAGCGGACCTGATCGCCATTCCCAACATATCTGCCAGGTTGAAAGCGCCTGAGAAGGTGGGCGACAAGGTGCTGGGACCAAAGGCAGACGCCTGGTGTGAGTTTCACCAGGGCTTTGGCCACACTTTGGACGCGTGTTTATCTTTAGGGTATCAGCTCGATGATCTGGTTAAGAGCGGGTTCCTAAATGACTATCTGCTGGATAGGAGGACGGGGGGAGCGTCGAGTTCCCAGCCAGCAGGTGGAGAAGCCCAGCAACACGAAATGCCCATCCACGGGGAAATCCACACCATCGCAGGAGGCTTCTCAGGTGGTGGATGCACCGCATCACAGAGGAAGAAGTACGCGCGGTCGGTGATGACAGTGGATATGTTTGAAGATCACTCGCCGGAAGTGGACATTACATTCACCAAGCAGGATCTTCGGGACGTTGTGCCTCATGACAACGATCCCATAGTCATTTCGTTGGTTACGGCGGGAAGGAAGGTCCACAGAGTTCTGGTGGACCAAGGAAGTTCGGCAGACGTGATGTTCTGGCCGACTTTCACGCAGCTGGAGTTGCCCCTTGACCAGCTAAGGCCCTATGGAGGGTGCCTATATGGGTTCGCTGGTGACCAGGTGGAGGTCAGGGGGTATATTGAGCTGAGAACCACGTTTACAGATGAGGCTGGTTCGAGGACGGAGAAAATCAAGTACCTCATCGTAAACGCTCCTTCAGCATATAACATCCTGTTGGGAAGGCCCACGCTTAACAGGATAGGCGTCATTCCGTCCACTCGGCACATGAAGGTAAAGTTGCCGTCTATGGAGGGGGTGGTGATCACGATCAAGTCTGATCAGAAAGAAGCGAAAAAGTGCTATGAAAATAGCCTGAAAAACAAGAGATCAGTGAGTTATGTAACAACCACCCCACCTCCCGGTGTGAAGCCCAGATCGACAGTAGCGGACGAGACCGCCGGAAGGGACGTGGAAATGGTGGACGTTGAGCTAGTGGAGGGGAACGCTGGTCTGGAGGAGGAAGAGGCGCGGAATCGCCCTGAGGAAGCGAGAGAACAGGGAATCGCCAGGGCGGTGATCGCCCGAGAATCCAGGCCAAAACCTGTCGAGCAGTGGCTCGAGAAAGAGATCGGGGGAAAAATCTTCAAGCTGGGAAGATCTCTGGAGGTTGAGCTCCAGGACCAGATCGCCAAGGTGATTGAGCGGCATCTGGACGCGTTTGCATGGTCCGCTTCGGACATGCCCGGAATTGATCCCGACTTCCTGTGCCATCATCTGGCGATGGACAGCTTGGTGAGACCAGTGCGACAAAGAAGAAGAAAGTTCAATGAAGAAAGGAGGCAGGCGATTAGAGAAGAAACGCAGAAGCTCCTTGCTGCAGGCCACATCAGGGAAGTCCAGTACCCTGAATGGCTGGCGAATGTCGTGCTGGTGAAGAAGAGTAATGGGAAATGGCGCATGTGCGTCGATTTCACTGACCTGAACAAAGCTTACCCAAAGGATTCGTATCCTTTACCGAGCATAGACGCCCTGGTGGATAGTGTTGCGGGGTGTAAGCTGTTGAGTTTCCTGGATGCCTTCTCGGGGTATAATCAGATCAAGATGCATCCCATGGATGAAGAGAAGACAGCCTTCATGACGGAGAGGTCGTGCTATTGCTACAAGGTGATGCCGTTTGGGCTGAAGAACGCGGGGGCCACGTACCAGAGGCTGATGGATCGAGTACTTGCACCGATGCTGGGAAGGAACGTGCAAGCGTACGTCGATGACATGGTCGTGACCTCGCCGGAAAAGAGCAAGCACGTTGCCGACTTGGAAGAATTGTTCACGACGATCGCCAAGAAAGAGGCTGGGAAGTTTTTGGGTTTCCTCTTGACTGAAAGAGGCATAAAGGCCAACCCTGATAAGTGTGCCGCCATCTTGGCGATGAGGAGCCCAGCTACGGTGAAGGAGGTTCAGCAGCTAACAGGTCGGATGGCAGCCCTGTCCCGTTTCGTGTTCGCTAGCGGGGAGAAGGGCCATCCCTATTTTCAGTGCCTGAGGCGCAACAATAAGTTTGTTTGGACGAAAGAGTGTGAGGAAGCTTTCATCAAGCTGAAGGAGTATCTGGCGAGCCCGCCGGTTCTGTGCAAACCTCTGGCGGGAACCCCTCTCAGGTTATATTTTGCTGTAACTGAGAGGGCGGTGAGTGCGGTGCTCGCCCAAGACCAAGATCAGGCACAGAAGCCTATTTATTTTGTGAGCAAGGTGTTGCAGGGCCCAGAAACGAGATATCAGGCCCTGGAGAAGGCTGCGCTGGCTGTGGTATTTTCGGTGAGGAGGTTGCGCCACTACTTCCATAGCTTCACAATACTGGTGATGACTGACCTGCCCATCCAGAAGGTTTTGAAGAAGCCCGACGTTGCAGGAAGGATGGTGAAGTGGGCAGTAGAGTTGTCGGAGTTTGATATCAAATATGAGCCCCGAGGCCCGATTAAGGGGCGAATCTTTGCAGATTTTGTGGTCGAGCTCTCATCTGAGGCAACGCGAGTTGAAGGGGACGATTTCCGTTGGGTACTTTCGGTGGATGGATCGTCGAACCAGCAGGGCAGCGGTGCTGGAGTCATATTGGAAGGACCCAACGGCGTGCTGATCGAACAATCTCTGAGGTTTGCCTTCAAAGCCAGTAACAATCAAGCGGAGTATGAGGCGCTGATCGCCGGAATTTTGCTGGCCAAGGAGATGGGAGCTAGGGTGCTGATGGCTAAGAGTGACTCGCTGCTAGTCACAGGGCAAGTAACAGGCGAGTTCCAGGCTAAAGATCCACAAATGACGGCCTATCTGGAATATGTGCAGGAGTTGAAGAGTTCTTTTGCCTCCTTTGAAGTAGTGCATGTGCCCAGAGAGCAGAATGCGCGAGCTGACTTGCTAGCTAAGCTCGCCAGTTCAGGCAAGGGGGGTAGGCAGAGGACGGTGATTCAAGAAACTCTGAAGACGCCGAGAGCATTTGTGGCAGATCACCTGGTCCTTCAGATAAGCAAGTCGATGGAGAAAGCAGCGAGAAGCCATAAGTCCCTGACGCAAGAAACTCTGAGATCGCCGAGAATTAGAGCATGTCGGGGAGAGAAGGTGAATGTGATGCAGGTCTGCGCTACCCATGAGCCAGACACTTGGATAACACAGTACAAGCGGTGCCTGGCGGATGGCCTTCTCCCGCTGGATCCGACTGAGGCTAGGAAGGTAAAGAAGAATTCTAGCAAGTACACCCTGATTGATGGCGATCTGTACAGGTTTGGGTTCACTCACCCGCTCCTGGAATGTATACACGGCGAGAAGTGCACGAGAATCATGGCGGAGCTCCACGAAGGTATATGCGGAAGCCACGTCGGGGGTCGAGCTCTGGCCGCGAGGATTCTCCGTGCGGGATACTACTGGCCATCGATGAGAGAAGATTGCAAGAAGTATGCCCAATGTTGCAAACAATGCCAACAGCACGCCGATTGGCACAAGGCACCTCCCGAGGAGTTGAAGTCGATCTATAGCCCTTGGCCGTTTCATACCTGGGGAATCGACATCCTGGGACCTTTCCCGCTGGCGATCAGGCAGATGAAGTACTTGGTGCTGGCGATTGAGTATTTCACCAAGTGGATTGAAGCAGAACCAGTGGCCCAGATCACCGCATACAAGATCGAAGGTTTCGTGTGGAAGAATATTGTGTGCCGGTTTGGTGTGCCCAAGCGCCTGGTGTCGGACAACGGGACTCAGTTTGCAAGTCACCTGTTGAAGAAGCTTTGCGAAGGGGTGGGAATTCAACAAGTGTTCGCATCCGTCGAGCACC
The DNA here is from genome assembly GCF_051622355.1 of Phaseolus vulgaris. NCBI lineage: Eukaryota > Viridiplantae > Streptophyta > Magnoliopsida > Fabales > Fabaceae > Phaseolus > Phaseolus vulgaris. Next base: position 30,230,708 of record NC_143504.1, on the reverse strand, counting down.
CTGAGACGAATGGCCAGGTGGAGTCAGCCAATCGGGTGTTGCTGAGAGGATTGAAGAGAAGGCTTGAGAAAGCCAAGGGAAGTTGGGCTGAGGAGGTACCCCGTATAGTCTGGGCGTACCACACCACCGAGCAGTCAGGAACCCATGAGACCCCGTTCAGCTTGGTCTATGGGTGTGATGCCATGATTCCAGTGGAGATCCAGGAGAGCTCGCCGAGATTCCAGAACTTCGTAGAGGAAGACTCGAATGAAGAGAGAAGGCTGAACCTGGATCTACTGGATGAGGTCAGGGAAGAGGCGAGGTTGAAGGCTGAAGCCGTGAAGAGAAGGATTGAAAGAAGATATAACTCGAAGGTGATGCCAAGGCAATTTAGAGAAGGCGACCTGGTGATGAGAAAAGCCCACCAGTACGACATGGAGAATAAGCTGTCACCCAAGTGGACTGGACCGTTCAGAATAACCGAGGCACTCGGGAACGGCGCCTACCTCTTAGAGACGCTGGAAGGAGGGGCGATTCCTCGCACCTGGAACGCCACGCACCTGAAGTTGTACTATAGTTAAGAGCTTTGTAAGTAAAGACAAACACAAAAGTCATATTACAATGTCTCTGATGAAACAGTTTGAAGGGGGCACTCTTTTTTCCCTAAGGAGGGTTTTTAATGAGGCCACCCAATAAAAGAAGAGTTTTCGAAGTATAAGGCGTTTTCAGATTGCATGATTGCTATTTTCCAAAAGTTTTGAAGAAAGACCTTGTCACTTGTACGTGATTTAAGGCAAGTAAAGATATATCGCATGCTTTCTAAAAAGTTTTAAGTCCTCATCGTTTTTCGGCGATTGGAGGCATCAGTTAAAGTTTTTAAGTCCTCATCGTCTTTCAGCGATCGGAGGCACCAGTTAAAAGACCTCAACGCCCTCGCGCGTCCTGAGGCAGGTTAAAGACCTCCTCGCCATCGAGCGAGTGCAGGCGAGAAAGAGTAAAAGTCCTCAGTGTTTCTGGGGGCGAGAAGATGTAACCCCTGGGGCAATGTAGAGGCAAGTGAAAGTCCTCAGTGTTTCTGGGGGCGAGAAGATGTAACCCCTGGGGCAATGTAGAGGCAAGTGAAAGTCCTCAGTGTTTCTGGGGGCGAGAAGATGTAACCCCTGGGGCAATGTAGAGGCAAGTGAAAGTCCTCAGTGTTTCTGGGGGCGAGAAGATGTAACCCCCGGGGCAATGTAGAGGCAAGTGAAAGTCCTCCGTGTTTCTGGGGGCGAGAAGATGTAACCCCTGGGGCAATGTAGAGGCATGATTTAAAGACCTTCTCGCCTATGAGTGAGTTCAGGCGAGTTAAAGACCTTCTCGCCTATGAGCGAGTTCAGGCGGGTTAAAGACCTTCTCGCCTATGCGCGAGTTCAGGCAAGATAAAATCCTTCTCGTCTCGAACGAGTTCAGGTATGGTGTCAAGGGTGGACGAAGTTTGGAAGGTGGCTAAGGCAGGCTCGAAGAGAGCGCCTAGCCACCCGGCCTGTGGTCCTGAAGTTCAGGAAGGTAGAGGAGGATCCGAAAGGTGCCTCCACCCCCAGATCAAAGAACGATGGCCAAGGCGTGAAGCCAGAAAGAAGCTGATCGCCAAGAGTCCCTGGCGACCAGGAAAGGTTCAAACAGTGGCGAGAAAGTTAAAGGACCCGTTTTTGATGGAGCAGATCGGGTGAAGCAGCGTTTAAACCAGTAGCTGAGTCAAAGTTTGTTGCTTAAGGTATCATTTTACGCTAAGGGTTATTGCCTTAAGTTACGAGTTGATAAATGTGGTTATTATTCGAAGTTGAGATGGTTCGAAACAGCCAAGTACAAGATCGTGCCTACGAGATTACTGAGTTATTTCGTTGAAAGTAAAACAAGCCAGGAAAGTTGAAGCGATTAAGGAAATCATAGGGGGAAAAACGTAGACTTTGTCAATTAACAGTGAATAACAGTTCAAAACATATATACGAAGGGACATAAAGTCTATTACAAGTTATAATACAAGGGAAAACACGAAGGTAGCAGATGAAGAAGAGTTGATTAGTCTTCAGCAGGAACGACTTTTCCATCCACCACTTCGTTATCCAGCGACACCATGCTGAGATCCAGGTCGGGGAACAAGCAGGCAAATTGTTCCCGTGCAGCTTCGAATCCAGCGGCCAGAATTTGAGCAGAGTTTAACTTGAGTTCTTCAATTTGCTTCTGAAGTTCCTCAATCCGCTTCTTGAGATCTTCAGTTTGCTCTTTCAGCTCCTTATTCTGTTGCTCCAGCTCTTCAACCTGCTTCTTGAGTTGTTCATTGGTCTCTTGAGCCTGGAGAAGGTCTTCAGCAACCTTCTTGGATTCCGCTTGCACTTGGGCCAATTCAGCAGCTACCTTTCCCTTCTCTTTGTTGGCCTCGGCAAGATCAGCTATGGCGTCGTCCCTCGTCTTTTCCACCTGCCCAAGGAGTTTCTCCCGGTCGGCTGACCTTTTCTCTAGTTTTTGCACCTTGACGGCGTCGGCCTTCATGAGAGCCTCCAGGTCAGCCACCTTGACGCGGTAAGGCACAATTTTGCTCTCTAGTTCGATCTTTTCTTGAGCAAGCTGTTGCACTTTGTGGCGGAGATCAGTGGCCTCTTTGCGCGCCAACCTGAGCTCGGTGCTCATTGCGTCCTCCACTCGGGAGTGTTCAATCTCCGCCAGCGTCAAGTTGAAAGACAACTTCTCCACCTCAACCCTCATGGTGCTGTTCTCGGTCTTGAGGTTGAAGAGGTCGTCTTGGAGCCTCCTGGTAGAGCTTTCCACAGCACTGGTGATGATGGCTGGGATGTCTTCTGCTATCGTCTTTAGTTTAGCAGATAGAGGCTCCCACATCCTCGTGACCTCAAGGGGGAGGTTTGCTGCTTGTAGAGGCACCAGAGGCGCTGTGGGGGCCTGTTGTGGGTTTTCGTCGCCACCTTCCTTAGCTGGTTCTTCAGCGGGCACTTCTTGGCGTGGTGACGGCATCGGGGATTCGGTGATCAGAATCGGTGAGGTATGAGCGACCTCATCCCCGATTGGAGCAACCTCTGCGGCTGAGGCATTTGAAGGGGGACCCCCTCCCGCTGATACATGTGGCGTGGAGGCGCTCGGGGGGTCCTCCATGAAGTTTGGCTCTTGGGCCTCAACCGCAGGCGGCGCAGTGGTTAGCGGGATAGCTTGGACTGGTGAAACAGGAGCTGGTGGGGGTGGCGATGATGGAGGAGGAGCAGGTGTGGATGGTGGCGTTGACGAGGGAAGAGGGGGTGGTGCAGGTGGTGAAGAAGGTGCCACCCTCTTCCTCTTTGCAACGAGGCCATCCTCAGTGACCTCGTCATCCTCTTCCTCATCCTCTTGGACTATCTGGGGAGCCTTCCTCTTAGCCCTCTTAAGGACGAGTTTCTTCCGCTGGGCGGCGGGCTGGATGTTGGAGGGAGCTGGGCCCTTAGGCGGCGATCAACCCTGGGCTACGGCGACTTCCACCACCGAATTTGGCACTGTTTGAGAGCCCGTCGCCAGCCCGTGGTTTCGGGCGAGTGCCCTCAGTTCAGCGAGCATGCCTTTGCCCAACATGTTATCTGCATGGAATGAAAATGCATGGGTTAACTCAGAGAGGAAAAAAGTGCATAAAGCAGTATGCAGCAAAGCAGATGAGTGATGCAGAAAAATAAAACCAAAGTCTTGCGCATAACGCACAAGACGCCCAGGAACAGCTAAACAGAAGCAGTATTAAAACAACAGTTTGAATGTTCTAACCTATTCGAATTTCGAGTTGGTCCTCGTAGAATTCGAAGCAGATCAGGGTGGTGGTAAGGAAAGTAATGTTGGCATCCGCGACCCTTTTCCAGAAAAGGCAGAGATCTCGGTCCAACGCTCCCATGCTGTCAGGACTTCTGGGTCTCCTAAAACAGCTCTTGGACTCTTTCTTCCCCTTGTCCACCCAGTACAAGGGGAAGCCGTCGAGTAGGGAGTCGTCCTTGTCGTTGGGGCGCACTTGGACGAACTTCCCTTTCCAGTCCTTGTAGGATTGCTGGAAGATTGAGAAGATTGACCTCCCAGCAATCGCATTCAAGCTAACCCACAGGCGGCGATGTTAAGCTCAGTAAGAAGTTCCCTTTCGAAACAGGTGAAAGGGAACTTGAGCTTCACCTTCTTGAATAAGGTCGTGTAGACGAAGCAGAAGGGCCCGTCGGCACTCACCTTGTCATCAGCACAAACAGGCAGATCGGGGGGCAAGGTAGCACTATCATATTTTCGTCGTGCTCCTTATGAAATGATTGATGAAGCTCATCCCCCTTAGTCAGCCGCAAAACTGCTCCCGCAGTGTTCACAGAAGATGTCTCCCTCAGGAGGGTCGAGTTGGCCCAGGGATACAAGGTTTTGAAGTCTGGCAAGGGAACGGGGGCTCCTCCGGCGATAGGTGGAGTCGCCTGGCCCAGGTTAGGGCGGGAAGACGCTGGCCTCTCAGCCTGGGAAGATGAAGCGCCACGAACTCATGGCGGGTCGTGTGCTTGAGAAGGGGGGTTTCTTGATGAAGGAGGAGGATTCGGGGTGATCTTTGTGCGAGTCATTGTTGCAGCTGCAAAGGAAGAACAAAAGGAAAAATGATCAGGGGTTACAAAGGCTGACTCGATCATGGAAGGAAGGTGAAAAACGAACGAACGTAGGTTCGTTGCGATGATTGACGAAGCCCTAAGTTACGTAGAAGGAGAAATGGAAAAGCAACCCACAGCGTATGCGCCAGGCAGTTACAGGATGATGCGAATCGGTTAAAATGCAAGAAAAACCAGCAGAAGAAGGAAAGTAGGTACCTTTTGATGATCAGGAAGACGATGAAGGTTGATGGAGATTCAGAATGTTGGAGAGCGCTGGGAGTTTTTTGCAGAAGAAGGTTAGAGCGTTCGTGAATGCGAGGGAAAGTGATGGAACAGTGTTGAGTGAAAATGGGTTTAAGAGTTTTTTCGAAAATGGGTTTGGGAAGACCAAACGATAACTGAAGGTAACCGTTGATGAAGCCACGTGTCGAGTGATGAACGAGGGGTTTGGTAGAGCGTCAGAGTAGCAGAAAGTACAACCGCTTGGAATTCTGTGTCAGTGCCACGTAGACCGGTGTTGACGTGACTCTTTCAGTCTTTTCGCTAGACAAGTCTTCGCTTAAGACTGGGGGGCTTGTGTACCGCCCTGGTAGTCGGGGGTGATGACGTGGCATCCTGCTACAGTATAGGCGTGTTGGCAAGGCACCAGGTTGGCAGAAGGGAAGGAAGTCGGGGGGCTCGTGAAGTCGCCAGTTATTAAGTTGGCGTGTTCCGATCTCCAGCATACCAGAATAGGCGATCACCGGGTTAAAGATGAAGTCGCCAGATGTAAACTCAGGCGACCAAGCGGTTGGAGATCGCCAGAGAAAGCACATCGCCGAAAATGAAGGAGAAGCAGATTATGAAGGCGGCCGGCGAGACCACAGGGAAGGTGTATGAAGGCACCCTAACTCGCCAGTTCCAGTAGAGATCGCACTCCCAAGTTGGCTATGTACTGGGTAGTACCACGCATGGGTAACTTAGTGAAACAAGAGTAGAAGCAGCGCCCAAGTCAAGGAGGCTCCAGATGATGGCACGTATACAGTTGGATACGAGCCACGTGTCCAAGTCTGTAACTGCCAGGAGAGAGAAAGTAACCAGGTATATAAGAGTTTTCAACGAACTTTCTAAGGTACG